>NW_020538040.1:91012570-91063158 GCF_003426905.1 Ctenocephalides felis | reverse complement strand
ATCCAGTTGATAACAGAATTACGTCAATAGAAGAGTTTGAATACGAAATGGAGGACATTAGTGATTATGAATAAATGATTGGGATAATAATATTAATGAAACAAAAGTTAGTGAAATTAATTTAGTTAAAAATTGTGAATATAAAAAAGTAATAAGAAAAGTATAAAAAGGGAGTAATAGATTTTAGAAAGAAAAGAAGATTGTTAAGTAATAAAATATTTGATAAGAATCGCGAAAAGTTAAGTGTGATAAGGAAAAAAAGGTGAAATTGAAGTACAAGTTAACAAAACACATTAGAGAAAACTAATAATGATGGAATTAATGAAAAACGATGTAAATATCGATGGGCAAGTGAAGTAAATGAAGAAATGGATAGTAATTTAAATAAAAAAACCTATGAAGAGGAGTTTTTCTATTATGATGAAAGGAGCGAAGGTCCATTTGTTATATATGCAGAATCAAAAAGATAAAAATTTGGGTAGACTACATCCAATGGCGTTAGGAAGAATTTTACATACAAAAGTGTCAAGTGTTAGTAATAAGATAAGTAATGTTGCAGCTATAGGTATAAATAAAATAAAAATATGTTTTAATGATTGGAGAGTGCTAATACAGTGGTGAAACACAGAAATTACTGGACGAGTATCATATTAAAAATTATATTCCGAAGCATAAAACTACGAGAATAGGTATTATATTTAATGTAGACCCAGAGATTGAAGAAGATGAAATCATGAGTTGCATTAAAACGGATGTTGAAATTATTAAAGTGAAGTGTATTAAAAATAAAAAGGCATATAATAGCAGTTATAAAACACAAAGAGTGAAGATTGGTTCAGGGGCAGTTATCTTCCAGAAAATGTATTTATTCATTCAGTAGCTTGCGAGGTTCAACCTTTATTGAAAATGTTATACAGTGCCACAAATGCTGGAGGTTCGGCCATATTCGTCTTCAGTGCCAGGGCAGGCAAAGATGTAGAAAATGTTCGGATGAACATGATGTAAAAGAATGTGTGAGCCAAATAGAAATATGTGCTTTATGCCGAAATAATCATCAGCGAATGATAGAAATTGTCAAACGTATTTATATAATAAAAAAATTAAAGGAGTTGAAAGCATATCAGAATATTTCTATAAGTGAAGCTAAGCAAATATTGCGTAAGAGAACATATGCAGATATAGTACAGACCAAATTTTATAACAGAGATTATCAAATGTATTTCCTTCATTAATTAAAACAATCAGATAATCAATTAAACAGATTTAATAATAACAAGTTTGAAATGTTAAATCATATTAAAGAAAAAGAAGTAGAAATTAATGAAGAAAATATATTGAAAATTAGAAAACCTAAGCACACGACACATAAGAATTGAAGGAAGAAAAAAGAACAAAAATGCAGAAGAATAACAAGGAAAGGAGAAAGCAAGTAACGAAATACAATAGTGAAGAAAATAACCCAAATAAAAATGAAGATGAAAAAAAAGAAAAAAAAAGAAGATGAAGCAACAATTCAAAGAAGAAATTTTTAACAAAATAAGGCTAAGATTAAGTTTTAAAACAGAGATAAACACACAGAATATATGGACAGCCCTGGAAGAAGAAATAGAATCATTGTGTACTGAAAAAGCAGTGATGGAAACTAATAAAAAGGCAATGTTATTGAAGATACAGGTACGGAATAATAGTTTAAAATATAATAAATTCAACAACAAAACAATTATGGCAAGTAGAGTTATTATGGAAAAAATAAAAAAAATATTTTAAATATGAAAAAATTTAAAAATAAAAATATTAAAATTATGCAATGGAATGCAAGATCTTTACCGTCAAATAGAGAAAGTTTAGAAAATTTTATTTATGAAGAAAACATTGATGTTATTTTGATATCTGAGACTTGGTTTAAAATAACTCAGGAATACAAGTTTAAAAATTTTATTATAATTAGAGAAGACAGATTAGATGGAAAAGGAGGAACTGCTATTGATTAATAAAAATATGAAGTTTAAAGAATATAAATTAATAGGGAATACATTAATATGGATTTATGTCAAATGTGTGCTGCAGAAATATTATTAGGAAGTAAGAAAATAGTATGTGTATCATTATATGTTTCACCAAAGGCTAATATTTCAGAAGGGCAATGGAATAGGTTACTGAATGGAATTAAAAACCCTGTATAATTGGAGGAGATTTTAATGTCCATAGTCAAGCTTGGGGTTGTGACTATGAAGATACAAAAGGACGTAGACTACTGGAAGCGATAGAGGAGAACCAACTTTTTATATTAAACGATAATAATAAAGTAATTAGTAATAGAATATGTAAATCAATAGTTGATATTACTATCTGCTCTTCAGACATAGCACATAAAATAGTATGGGATATGTATAATGATGATCTAGGCTCAGATCATTATCCAATAATAATGGAATTAAATGAAAAAAAGATCTTTGATGAAACTACATCTAATAGAAAATGGAGGTGTAGTAAGGCTAATTGGGAGCAATATAGAAAAGAAATTGAAGAGAAATTGAAACAATTAAGATTTCAAAAAAAGAAATAAATTATGACACTTTTGTGGATATTGTTAAAAGAAGCAGCAATGAAAAGTATCCCAAAAACTGAAGAATAGGAAAAAAAAGGATAATAAAACAAATTTGGTGGGATGAAGAATGTAACACTTAATTAAAAAAAGGAGAGAAGCAGAAAAAAAATATAGGAAAAATATGAACTTAGAAAACTATTTACAATGTAATCTTGTTAAAAATGAGGTAAGAGCAAAGTTAAAGCAAAAGAAAAAAGAAAGCTGGGATAACTACATTAAAACTCTGAACCCAAATACACCAACCAAGCAAATATATAGTATGATTAAAAGATTGAAAAATATTGGAGAAGATACTGAAAAAGAAAATAAAAGATGCGACAACAATTGGATAGATATGTTATTGAATAAAATAGCCCCAATGGAGTAAAGGATAGATTGTATGAGATTGCAATACTTGAAAGATAAAAACTATATCAAAGAAGTCATGAAACCGTTTAATATATGGGAGATGGACGTCGCAATGAATAGGAGAAAAGACACTGCACCAGGAATAGATAATATTCATTACGTTATGTTATCTGAATTACCAAATATAGGTAAGGAAGTGCTATTAAGATTAATCAATAAGTACTGGTTGGATACACAAATAGTTAGAGACTGGAATAAATATAATATAATTCTCTTTAAAAAGACAAATGGAAATGCAGATAATACAGATAATTACAGACCTATATCACTAGCATCGTGTGTTGCTAAAACCAAAGATTTAATGATAAAAAGAAGATTGGAGTGGTTTGTAGAGAAAAATAAAATATTATCTAAAAGTCAATACGGATTCAGAAGAGGGCTGAGTACGAAGGATAATTTATGTAAATTAATGGTTGATATTAATTTGGCATTTTCAAGAAATAATTATGTGGTGGCACTCTTTTGCGATATTAAAGGGGCATATGATAATGTCGTTCCAAGTATAATGTTCCAAGAATTAATTAAAATAGGATTACCATTCCGATTGGTGTCAGCCTTAACATTTAATATATATGAAAGGAATATAATAGTGAAGAAAGATAACAAAATAATTGGTGAAAGAGTAGTGAATAAAGGACTACCACAAGGAGGTATACTTAGCCCATTATTGTATGCTATATATGTAAGAGATATAGATAATATTTGGGTAAGAGGTACTAATATTATACAATATGCCGATGACATACTCATTTATGTAGAACAAAGGGATTTAAATCTAGCGTTTAATATTATGAAGGAAAATATTAAAAAACTTCATGAATGGTTGAGGGATAAAGGCTTGGAACTTTCGGATGAGAAAAGCTCGATAGGGGTATTCACAAGACATAGGTTGAATGATTTACCAACTCATATTAGTACGGAAGAGCATTCAATAGCGGTTAAAAATAGTAATAAATTTTTAGGAGTCAAGTTGGATCAAAAATTGAAATTTAAAGAATGTATACAAGATATTAAAAAGAAAATAGAAAAAAGGATAAACCTATTAAGAGTGGTGACAAAGACAAACGAGTTTAGAGCTATATAAAACTTTGATTAGACCAATTTTAGATTATGGTAGCATTGCTTATCACAGTAGTCCACATGTAAAGGTATTGGATAAAGTACAATATAGATGTATCAGAATATGTATTGGCGCAATGAAATCCACGCCAATAAATGCAATGTTAGTTGAAAGTGGAGAATTACCTCTAAAACTAAGATGGAAATATTTAATCCATAAATATATTTATAAGAAGATATTAAGAAGAGAGCCAAATATTATTAGTGGATTAGAAGAATTGGAAAAATTAATGGAGAATAATAAATTTTGGGATAATAAGCAAAATATTATGGTAGACAGTTTGAATTTCATGAAGAAAACTAATGTCTATAAGATATATGAAAACAACGTTAATCTTAAAAATTATGGTTTGATGAAGGTAAACAATTTTTTGTCAATATTAATAATGAAGAGACAAATATTATAAACAGTAGAGGATATGAGGAAATCTACACAGATGGCTCTAAAGTAAATAATGAAGTAGGGTGTGCCATGATCCATGAGAATAAAGAATTTCAAAAATTGATAAAACTACCAGATTTTGTTTCAGTATATACTGCGGAATTAGTAGCTATAGGAGAAGCGGTAAAATATATTAAAAATTTGAACATAAGAAGAGCAATTGTATATACCGATTGTAAAAGTTGTGTAGAAAAATTAATAAGCATAAACAAAAAAAATCTTTTTGAGGAAGCAATTTATACAGAAATTCGAAGCGAGTTAGAAAATATAAAATTGATAGGAAATGAGATAAAAATTACGTGGATCAGAGGACATAATGGAATAGAGGGAAATGAAAAGGTGGATAAATTAGCAAAAATAGCAACGAAACAAGGAGAAAAAATGGACATTATGCTGAAAAGTGATGTCGAAAACATAAGTAAAAGAAATGTGGAAGAGGAATGGCAAAAAATTTGGGATGACACGGTAAAGGGAAAAACATATAAGACTATAGAGAATAAAATTAGAAAAAAAACTTGGTTTAAAAGTCTTAAAAATGAAGATAGAAAATTTGTAACTACGTTAAGTAGAATCAGATTAAACCATGGCAATTTTCCAAGTCACTTATATAAAATTGGTATTAGGTCTTCAGCTATCTGTGAATGTGGAGAAGAAGACGGAAATATAGAACATATTATTATGAAATGTAGCAGGTATATAAAACAACGAGAAGAAATGCTGGACAAATATTATGACGACAAAAGTATAATAAAACCAATTGCATGGATTTGCATAATAAGAAATGAAAGAAATTATAAAATATTATATGAATTTATTGTAAAATCTAAATTAGTTATATAATTTAATTTAGTAATAAGATGTTATGTATTTATCCTTAATGTATATTCATTTGTTTTGTATATGACCAAATGTTATATAACGAAGTCAAATAAAAAAAAAAAAAAAAAAAAAAAAAAAAAAAAAAAAAAAAGATATATAACTTTATAATAGGGCATTTACAACACTCGCTCGCTCTCGAGAATCATTTATACCAATGATTTCCAAACTATGAAGCTCCAAGCTAGAACCAACACTTGTGAATGATTTCTCCTGTAATCCTCAAAAGTTCCAATTCGACTTTAAGCAATTATATTGTGAAAACCAAACATTATATCACAACAAATAACACATATCAAACAAACAATTATCTGACTATGTTCAGTAAAATTCCCAGCTGATTCATCATTGCAGAAATGTGTTTTTTGCTGTTTTTCAAACATTTGGATAAAGAGGAACAATCAGGGAGCATACGGCTCCAATTCCTTATTTTTAATTTTACGAAATAATAAATACATTACTCAACTAATGCAAAATATAAAATTCATGGTTACTTTCAGTTGCAAAGATAACACTGTATAGAACCTTGATCTGGCATTTCGTCAGAAATATTCATCAGCGGAGTAAGGATAACTAATTATTTAATTTATCTCTAGTAAAATCGACTTTTTACCTTAATTTTCATTTTATTTTAATATTTTTATTGCTTACATATTTGTCAGGGTAAAGGTTCAGTCTGTCTTTTTTATCCCACCCACGTGTAAGCTTTTATAGAGGCTATATATTAAAAAAAACTATCAAAGAATAATACTGTAACCACAACTTTTCACCACAGTTTATCCTATAGACAAATAATGCTCTTAACCCAGAAATAAAAGTTTTGTATTCAATTATCGAAACAGTTTTAGTATCTCCGTTTTACATAAACAGATACAGCAAGTCGCATGAATCTAAGTTTTAGAGAACATCCCTACAGCGAAATTTACGCGATAACGAAATGAATATGAAATAGCACTTCCCATCGTCATGACATTGTATATTCAATGCTAAAAGCGAGCTTTGAAATAAATTTCACATGATTCACTGCTCAATTTATTTTTTCTGACATATTACTAAAAGTATTCTTCTATCACAGCGTGGATTAGTACCAAGAAGAAAAAAACACAAATACATTAGGTTTCTCGTTCGCCACAAGTATGTACCCACAATAGAATACTCCCACAAAGTTGTTTTTTATGAAAAAATGTGATCAACCAGATTAGCAAAACTTGAGTCCATCCATAGACATTTGTGAACAAATATACATGGCAACATATTTTCCCGATGATGTACTTAAGTTCACTCTTGCAGCAAATCAGCAGAGTTTTTTGTAATACTACAACTGAATAATAAACAAGTATTACCTATAATGAAAAAGCTAACTAGTGGGGCGCATGGCATCGTGCCATAAGGCAAATTGCTGGAACTTCCCGTACCAAAAATTATTATTTTTTTAAAAAGATTAACACTGTTAAAAAAAATTTACTTCGAACAAATTAGATTTTTGAGAAACTATAAATTTGACAAAAAATAACTTATTTTTGAAAAAAAAAATTTTTTTTTTTAAATGTTTTCTTTATCTTGACATATTTTGGAAATTCTGAACTTTTTTTCAAAGCAATCGTACTGCTTTAACTGCATAAAAACAAAATGTCAAAGCGCGTAAGCGCCGCGTCGTCGCCTAACGGATAAACATTGGTATGAAACCCATAGGAATATAAACAAAATTTATACTTATTATTAAAATCTCTGTAAAATATCTGATAATTTGATGTGCATACGAGTATGTCTAATGATCATTTTTGACCGCCAATTGGCATTTTTTTTTTACTTTTTTCACTAGATCTCCGAAACCGCTAGACCTGCCTTCATGAAAATTTGATCAATTCTTCATCTTGTAAATACAAGTAAAATGGTTTTTGAATTAATAAAATCGGACGCTCCATTCTATCAAATTGTACCAACACACACACATACATCTTATTCAAAAGTATGCCAAAACATTCAGAAGACTCTGAAACGTAAAGCTATATTATAAAAACCTTCATTTTCGATTTTTTGCGATTACTATAATTTACCCTATGGGAAGTTAAATATTTTCCCTAGTTACAGTACCGGTTAGATTAGAGCTTTCATTAACAATATTTATTTTGACTGCTGATACTTTATACACATCAATTGTCCAGAAACTCCAATAATTAAAATATCTCCAGTATTTAAAATATCTACCCTATCAGATTAATTCATCACAGCCGAATAATTAAGAGCATCAGCATCAGCAAAAAATTCGTCCTGCATACATTTTAATCAACATATTACACATTGCTAAGTATCATGTTGGTAGATTTTTACCTAACAAACTAATCTTTCAAAGCCTATATTTCAATATTAAAAAAACTGGTTTGCTTGATTTTCCCAAATTACTAAATATTCTAGTATTCTAGTAAATGAATTCGTATGAAATATCATTTGAGAAGGTGAACGGTAAGTCCAATCACATTTCAACAAAATAAAAATATTATATTTTTGCGTAGCGAAAAGAAAATGACACGTGAATATCAAACAAAATTCTTGTACAAAGAAAATAAAGACATCAAAGAAAATAGGATTCAATGTTAGACATGCGTGAATATATACATAGAAAAATAACATATTATAGAAAAATTTTCCGACAGATTCACGAACTATACTTTGAAAGTATATGTAGGACACATTTATAGTTTAAAATTTATATAATTTCGTAAAATAATTATTTTGATTACGCTGCTTGCAAAGTTTGAATAAACTGTGTTTAATGACAAAATTACTCTGAATAATTTGTTACCTTGCACTCATTTATATTCACGCTTTATAATAATTGTTCAAATATTAAAATTTAGGTAAAGTTAGTTAAAATTAAAAGAAAACACTATCCATTATTTTTTTGAAAATTAATTAATTAATTAATTGTTTTAATAGTGTTGAAACACGATGAAACAATGCAATAAGTTCAAATGATTATCTTAATGACACAAAATACATAATTCTAATATGTAAAAAGAAAACTTGAGGTATTTAGGTCACATAATAGTTTCTGCAAATCGGCGACAAAAATTATGTTAGATTATTAAATAAAAAATGTGTGTTCATTCAATATAAAAAAATGAAATTTTTTTCAAAGCATGATGAAATAATTTCTTTGATCGCAAATAAAATATGAAATATGCAAAAATCTAATTTCCTATGAGTAATTGAAATGAAACATCTGGAGACTTCAATGGAAAAAAAATATAAAAAAATATGAAATAAAAAATCCAAGCTAAAATATTTTAATAAGCTCGGGTTCAATCTGTAGTTAACTAAAAAATCAAACAACATTTTCATTAAATTAAAGTTTCAAAATTCAATATTTCTAATTCAATATTTTCGTTTCATGAGTCTTTTTCTACAATAGCTTTCTCTAATCTTTCAATTTTCTTATTATAAATTTATCCTTTCAATACGAAATGATACTGATAATTGCACATCTTTATCTTAGTTATAAATCCATCTACCCTTTAAAGAAAATGTTCTAAGCTTATTACTGGCATCCGTATTAATACGGATTGGAGCTTCCAATTTGGGCACCTCCAATGGGGCTTCCAATACCGTACTAAAATCTAAATACCGGTATTCGATATTTGAAATTTGTAATACCGGGATCCAGGTATTAATACCGGTATTATTAATAAAAAATTAACTAGTTATATTTTTATTACATATTAACATATAAATCCAATAAATATTGTTCTAATATGAGTGCATATACTACGTACATATTTGGACACCTCCAATTTGGAGGTGAATCGTACGTTGTGTAAAATGTAAATATAATGAGTTTATATTTGTGAGCTTCCACTTCTAAAGTTTTAATAATTTTTATGTTATATTTTAAATTTGAAAGTTAGTTAGTTAAAAAACTAGCGCGGAAGGGTTACTTAAATTATTTTAATAAATAATTTTAATTTTCAAATTATTGTTAAGCATTCACACATTATTTACAGATCACATTAATTTGTTTTTTAAAGTCTAGTGAATGTAATAAATGACGAGGACATAATTAAGGAACTCAACGCCTTAATACATTTATAATGGTCATTTATGATAATAATAAGATATACGGTGAAAAATAACGATAGTTATCAGCGTTCTCTTTTCAATCTTCTCAATTGGGTTCAGATTCATCAATTTTGTCATTAACAAAGAAGCAACTGCATTATAAATCCAATTACAACAAGAATGTTATTTATTTTACCTCAGACGTTTGCCTACTGATATCATTTTTGGAGTAGCAGCAATGACATGACATACATAAACAGTAAATATATGGCGTTTCTCATAAATACCTGCCATAATTGAAAACCTTAATATGTCTACATGGAGACAAAAATAAATAATACTTCATTTCATCTCAGACTTAATTGCATTTTATTTATAGAATGAAATTGATCGTACGAAAGAATTTAGGAACAATGAAAACTAAGACCAGCACGTATGACGAAAATAAAATTGCTCAGGATTCATGTTTCGACGGATATTACAGGAGCAGGAGACAATGGATGGCATTCGAGAAGCCAAACATTTCAAAACAAGCCAACATTCCACTTGAGAAAAAGGACTCGTCAACTCTATTCATCTCGTGTAAGGTGATATATTTCGAGCTTAATCCGATAAAACTGACGACACATTCCAATAAAGATTTTCGTCGAGAAATTTTCTTAGAACTTAGAATTCTCACGCATCATATGGAACTTGAGAAGAAGGGCGGAAAAATATTTTTAATCAAAAACAGTACCAAAAAGGTTAAATAAATATTATAATCATTTTTTTTTAAACAGTATCATAAAATATCAAATTCATACAATTCCATGAGAATTAAATCTTATACATAAAGATATCTATATGAGTTATATGCACAGGATAATTAATTTAGTTACATGCAGGATAATGAAATATTTGCATGTGCATTGACATTGGCTAATGGTGCCCTGCAAATTTTATTTTTTACTAACATATTAATAATCTGGACTAATAGACTACTACTACTACTAATCTAACAAAAAATTCAAAGGGCGGTGTACACACATCTTTCTATAACAATATTATTAACTAACAACTCCAATAGTTAGTAGTTTTTACTTTCAAAATTTAGATATTCAAGAAACATAAAAATAACAATATTGTAAATCAGCCTACTTAACATATCAATAACACTCAACTAGCTCAACAGATTAGTGTATAACTATAAATTAAATTTCAAGAAATAGTTCTTTAAATATCACCACACGTAAAGGTTTGCCTTCATTAGTACCACCGTCTACTCTCAAATAATAATAAATAACACATTTACAAATCTATATGTCAAACTATTACATTTGGGTGATCAATAAGCTTTGAATGACAACTCAATGTTGACCCGTAATTTTCTTGTAATATTTTTTTCTATTGATCGAAGTCAGTGCTGAGAATTTTCCATTTAACGTCCGCCAAACACGAAAATATTTCATTTTGACGAGCAGAAAATAGACTTACATATTGTTAGTCTACATTGCTTACGATGTTAAAGATTACTCTATTTGTAAATATAAGGGCCTAGTTTAGGTATTTCACTAACTTTAGAAACTCTGATAATTATTAAAAAGAAACACGATACAGGTATAACATATTGTTGGTTTTGAGTCTGAATTCGATCGAAAGATCATAAATAATAGAAATTCACTTATTAATGTCCGCAAAAGAATTATCAAAGACCTACTTACACCATACCTTACAAAGATTTCTCATATCTCATAGAAAATTGATCTTTTTGAAACTTTCCATATATTGGTATAATGATAAGGTTGTCCCATGGAATCTTAAAGCATTTTATTTAAATTATTATGAACTTCCCGTAAGGTAAGTTATAGTAATGGAATGGGTCCAAAATCGAAAATGAAAATTTTTGCATATCTTCAAGTTTCAGAAAATTCTGTGCAGTAAATGGAAACTAGTTTTTTGCAAGAACCAGGCATCCGATTGAAATGATTCGAAAACCATTCGATTGGTAATTATGGGCAAAAGTGGTGATTAGCAATTAGCCAGCCATTTTAAAGATACGGAGCTAAATGTGCAAATAATGGCAGTTTTTGAAAGAACTAAGCACCCGATTTGAATGATTCAAAAAACTTTCTGTTTGTGTTGACGAAACAATTGCTTTTGAACGAAAACAATTCGTTTTAATTTCAATTTTTTAAAAGTTCTAAAGATCACTTATATAATTTAAATAAATAATTTTAATTCTGAAATTCAGTATATATAATTCTTATAAATATTAGACAGTGTTATAGTATGTAATAGTTTGACTATTTCGATTAAACATAAAACTTTTTACTTTTTGCATCCCCATTGGATCTGCTTCTTGAATAATCTCGAAAACTAGTGCAATATCCCATGAATATCATTAACGAACACTGCACCATACGGTGCACTATACCACATGAGAGTGGATTAGCACGAAGGTATTAAATTAGCACTGTAAGGCAGAGAAAATCAATAACTTTATATTACTATGCTTTATTAATGTAAAGTATACGAACGTGAATTTAATAGACGCAATTAAAAACCGAACGTTAAATATACGAGCAATTACAGATGTAAAAAGAATTAGTCTATGTGTACTCGTCGACTGCTATTGAAATAATGCAAATACCCGAGATTAATTTAAAAAAGCTACAAAAGTACTGCGAATAATTACTCAGAACGCTTATAATATATTCATAATGTAAATATTCTTTGAATTTTCTCCATACTTCGTTTACATTTAAGCAGTTGCTTTTGACAAGCGTATACGCTCAGACGACATTCTAATCAAAATTTCATATCGTGAGCATTATTATATATAAAAAATCATTTTATAAACGGCAAGACTATATTTTTCAGATATAAGCATAATCTTCTGCAGTAGACAACTTTATCAACATACCATGTAAAATAAACATAAAATTTTATTTGTCAAAAAATATTTTTCAAAGTTCAATTTCTCATTAGGAAACTACTTCGACAATATTTATATAACCAATAGCTTTACCTACAAGATGTTACTATTATTAGTCTATTATTCACAAATCAAATTTGACTAACTTGAAAATAAATTTCATCAATAATTATATATGGAAATATTAAAATATAAAAATTACAAGAAAATTTTCTATAAGGATTATTTCACTTAAACGTTAAATTAGGCATATGACAGATTCGTCTTAAGCAAAACCATTTAATTTTTTGACTAGTGGTGCAGGGCATCGTGTTTTAAGGTGAATTGCAGAAACTTCACGTATCAAAAATAAAATTTTTGAAAGGGCTTCAGAATTTTTTGAAAACTTTGAAAAATATATATTTTTGGGAATTGAAATTTTTGAAAAAAATTTTTTTTTCATATCATGAAACTTTTTTGAAAATTTCGAACTTTTTTTTTAAAGCGATCGTGCTGCGTGAATGTGTATGTGTAAAAACTGAATTACCATTTTTGACTCTTTTTGCCCCGTATCTTCGAAACAACTGCATCTACATTAGCCAAAAACTAATCAGCACGTCACCTTATCAATAGGAATCGAATGTTTTTTGAATCATTTAAATCGGTTGAACCGTATTCCCGAAATCGTCGACGAGAATTTGTATCCAAACACACACAAACACACATAGAAGTTTAATGTTTAGAAACCTTTGAAACGTAAAGATATGCAAAAATTTTCATTTTCGATTACTATAACTTACCCTACGGGAAGTTATCAGAAAATATATTTTCGTTGATTTATCATATTGGGCGATATATTTAGAAAAGAGAATATTTGGTTATTCAATCAATCCTGCTCATTATATTAAACTTTCCAGACATTTGTCCGACATTTAGTGTCGATCTCCATAATTTTTACCGAATGAGTCATATTTAATAAATACATTGCTTAGATTTATCATATTTTTTATTATTCATAATTAGTTTTCAATCAACTAATATTATCTGATTTATATTCGATTTTTGGAGTAAATATCCGTCTTTTTGGGGTTCATTCTACCGCAAAATTGACCAATGTTAGGGCAAAGCTATAATACGCTACGTTTTTCATATAAAATGATACTAAAAACGTTCAAAATGCTCTATATACTACTGTGCAGTCAGTCGTTTTACACATAAAATGTAACTTCACACATATGTTATTATGCTACATCACAAAGAGGCACTTATGATATTATATAAAGAATCTTTCTCTTTTTGACGTTTATGCGTTTTCTAAGTTGGGTTTTCTATCTAAAACGCCTTACTATTTTGATAGTTTTCAGTGCCACTTTATATGAAAAACGCTACGTAACATACATTGCCTTGCTGTATCATTGGTCTATTTTACTGCAGAATTCACCCATAGATTTGTATATAAAAATTCATTTAATAATATATTTACTTTTATATGACCATTTATATCTTGATGTAATAGATGTATAAGTCTAAATTATTATAATAAATAATGTGCAAATTTAAGAAACCAAAGAACAAAGACTAATAGCACACAAACAATAAACTTCCTAGCTAGACATAAATAGAATTATCTAAGATAAAAGTAAGCAATGAAACATAAAAATAAAATAAATTTCTCAGCGAAAAGTTCCGAACAATAGAAGTTTGCTTTTATGCGGAACTTTGAATTATTGCCGTATAATTAAGGATGAAAACAACGCGAGTTTAAAATAAAAATATAACGAAAGCTCAGCTTTTATCATTTCTTCTTGTAGTGTTCATTGTCCCGTTAGAAATTAGTAAAATGATTAATTAAACACAAAAATTCTTTAACGAGGTAAGGAAAAATATCAAAAGGTATTTCAGATAGATTTTTTTTATGAAACAGTTGTTATAATTGTATTTATTAAGTCCACTGGTCATAATATACGGTAGTTCTGTTAAAATTTCATTTCCGCCAAATGGCATGACATACTGTTATTTATTTAATCATAAATGGTAAGAACAATATTTTTTCAGTATGACAGAAATAGTAAAATTGAACAAACCGGGCCAATATTTTTGTCATAATTCATCTCTACATACATCAAATTGCCTAAACTTCTTCCCACCGTCGACACAAGCAATATGCTTTTTGAATCACTCTAATCGGTTGCGACGTTCTTTCACAAACTGCTATTCTCTGTACTTTTTGTTCTGTTACTCTGAAACCGCTGGATCTGTCCTCGCAAAAATGTCATCAATTATTCACTCAATAATTACGAATCGAATGTTTCTTGAATCATTCTAATCGAAAGTGGCCTTCTATAAAAAAAAACTAGTTTTTGTAATTTTTTGTCTGTATCTTCGAAACGACTGGACCTGTCTTTGCTTATTCAACACGTCTTCCCATTAATACGAAACAAATGTTTTTTAAATGATTCGAATTGGTTGATTCGTGCTCCCGATATATCGTGGACGTAAAATTGTATCCAAACAAACGCAACACATACATACATCCATTTTTTTTAAGGAATGCCAGATTGTTCAGAAACCTCTGAAACGTAAAGATATAAAAAAAGATTTTTTTCGATTTTTTTGCGATTCCTATAACTTACCCTATGCGAAGTTAATAACGCCATACTATCCGATCGAATCGTAAATATATCTGTGCTTGAATAGAAGTAATTTCGCACAAAAAATACATAAGAGTATACACACTACAAACAAGTAAAATAAAATTATAATTAATGCAATTTTAGATCCTGCATAACTACATCATAAATAGTATGTGTAGGATGAGGAGCTGTCAAGCACTCCCTATGATTTTTCAAAATCAAATTCGAAATGTCTTTCACAATGGCTTAGGCATTAAACGAAACATTTCATCTATAATTCAATTTCATTTAGCAGAGAGCATTTGCGGCGCCTTTGTGCCTCATTAAGATTTCATAAAGGAGTACGTCGGGGTTCTATACAAATGACACGATTTCAGTGTTTGCGAACCGCGACATATTTAAAACAGGAAGAGTGTTTAGGGATTTGTTATTGTAACAAGAGCGAGCATGGAAATTTTCATTCCTCTTAGGGCTTGAGAGGGTGCAATCATAACGGGCAACAGCTTGGGGCGCCGGGCAAGACAAACTCGTCGGAAATTTCAAATTAAAACAAAATTTCATACGTAGCCCGTGGAATTTTTATATGGTAGCAACAAACCTCATATGCAAGAGGCGTGTAATTCCATAACGCTAAATTATTTTGACATTTTTGTGAAACATTTATAAGGTATTTCATAAATTTGAAAATCTTTTATTAGACATACCACGTAAATGGAAAATATAAAATATTTTCATAAGGTGTATTTCGCTAAATTAGAATCTCTACCCCGTACCGGATTTTAATTTTTTTTAAATCTTTAAAATTTTAAACAAATCGCATTTTTTGAGAATTTTGAGAAAAAAATTAATAAAACCTTTATATAATTTATGATCATTTTTTACCGCCGAATGGCATTTTTTTAAACTTTTTTCAAACCGAAACTGCTGAAACTGCCTTAATCAAAAACCAAAAATCCATCAATTCTTCATTCCATTAATACAAATAAAATGTTTTTTAAATCGTTCAAATCGGAAGCTCCGTTCTTTCAAAAACTGGTTTCCATTTTTGACACCAGGTATCTTCGAAACGGCTGGAACTCGAATCAGCACGTCACTCCCTATCAATAGGAATCGAATGGTTTTGAATCATTTAAATCGGTGAATCCGTGTTATCAAAATCGCCCACAATACATATTATATATATCTATGTATTATAAAAAAGATCTATGTATTATAAAAAAGAAAAAAAATGTTCCAAATTTAAATCTCTGATCTATAGTATAAAAGTTTTCTGCAGAATATTCACGTTGCATAATCAGCAGTGTGTCTCTATATGTACATTATTAATTTGTTTACAGTTTTGTTGGTTCACGATAACTTCGACACGTGGAAAAATTTTGCAGATTCATCAAGAGCCAATTCATAAATGCAAATGCGACTAAAATAAACTCATTGTACGTGTTTTTTATAATTAAAAAACAAGATTGAACTAGCAAGCTACTAAAATTGAATAAATATTTAAATTTGTTTGAAGATATATTTACTATTCAAAAACTCCAATGAAGATCTGATCATTCAAACCCATGTTAGATAACTGCATATGTTTTGCATTTATAAATTTTACGAGTGTGTACTAATGTTTAGTGAAACCCAAATAGTTAGTAACTAACAAAACAAATCAATAAAAGAACTAAAAAAATGTTTTTGTCAATGATACCATTGCTTTTTTACCAGGTAGAATGACAAGTTCCTCCAAATGTAAAAATGGCACAATTGATTTCCAAATGCTAACATAAAAATATGTGAAATTAAATTATTAGGTCTATTACAGAAAATAAATTTATAGATATAATTAAATTCCAGTGTAAATTGAACAATGGATTGAAACAGTAAAACTTTTAATGACTTGTTTTGTGATTTTAATTAATATTACTCATTTAATATTAAAATCAGAAAATTGAAGCCAACACGAGTAAATATGCTGTTAATTTATATAAATATTCAACAAACTATTTCAGAATGAAACGGTTAATACAATATTAGACGAGATATAATTTTCCTTCTGCGATTTTCTGCTCTCAGAAACATTCTGTAATTTGTAACGTAGCAAAATACTACACACCTATTTCAATATGTATAGTGCAAATGAAACAAAATATACTGAAAGTAAGATATATCTTAGTTGGAAGTCCATTTACTATGACGAAGTAGAATTGGTGATTATGTTTTAAAATATATATATGCAAAAGATTTTCTTTGAACAAGTAATGCGCGCACATTTCTGATAGCAAAAATTCAATTTGCATATTTTCAACGAGGGATGTCAGGGAGGTATATAGAGTCAATATAAAAATTTATTCACGCGAGGGTAAAATTTTAAAAGGCTCTAAGATCCTAAAGGTCTGCAAAGTAAATTCAATAAATATACAACTTTTATTAAATCTCATCACAATGACAGTGTGTAATGAAGTACCGCAACACAATGCAGCGAAAATAAAATATAAATGAATATTTACTTCTTTGGCATCTAATATAATAATATAAAACGCCTTATGCTCAAGTGCTTCATAAAGGTACAATAAAAAATTGACAAACCTAAAAGAATATTAAAAATTGCAATGATATGAAACATTTTCATATTAAATTTATTAATTTGGATCATAACTACAACCATATCCACTTTCAAAAGAGAAAAAGACGGGATTTATAATATGGCTGAAAATATAAATGAACGGATCACAGATAAACCAATTCAATTCAGATACAATATACAATTCAATTTCAAAACTGATATTTTTCTAGCCAATTAACTTTTACAGATTTCAATTTTATTTTTTTCTGGCTTCGAAAAAACTACTCTGTATTTCTCCTTTTCTTCTCAAGTTTTTTCCCTGGACTATATGTCATTTTGTCCATAAGTGAACAAAATGAATAAATTAAAATTTCATCAAACACTTGATAAATGCAATAAAATGGATCGAAAACTAATACTGACATAAGTTCAGCGAGTTTAATAAAAATTATTACAAATAACAGTGAATAAGTCCGAAAAAAAACATGAGAAAACCACCCTCAAAATAAACTTTTGAAGGCGCGATTCGTTTGAACTGATGACTGTAACAAGACTGGCAATGACGCTTAACATCTGACAGGATTGTGATTATCGCTTTTTTCGCCCTATACAGTCGCCAAAACGTTATTAGCACTAGTTCATTTTTAAATAAGGCCACTGTGTCATTATATACCATTTTGTTCGTATTTCCTCTAAACAATATTTTGGCACAAAACGTGCTTCCTGCAGATATTGCCTAATTGTAAGAACACAAATAATCATTCTGTTGATTATAATCGAGCAATTCTGTATATGTTTTGTGGAAATATAAATCTAATTCATCTTTTCAAAGAAGAATCTACTCCAGACAAACAAATGAACATTGTGGTCATATTAAAATAGTTCCATAGTGTTTAGAACATATTAAAACGTACAACTAATCTAATTATAGAAGAACCATTTCATCACCAGTTACGAATACGGAATTGAATAAACAATGACTAACAAAACGAATATGTCAAAACCCACTTAATAAAACGACACACGTGCGATAAATAAAATTATAATCAGAACGAAATTATAAATATATCGCATTATACATAAAACAAAAAACGGTAATCTGCATATGCTAATAGTATTTACATGGGAAATCATTTATAACTGGCGTATGGTACAGAATAATTGCGATAAAATTAAGTAATGAGGAAATTTTTATCACTCTAAATATTTGTTCATAATTTCATAGTAAACGCAAAATTTCGTTAATTGGTGGGCTGGGGACAAAACAATTATTAACTTCCCGTAGGGCAAGTTATAGTAATCGCAAAAAAATCGAAAATGAAAATTTTTATATATCTTTACGTTTCAGAGGTTTCTGAACATTTTGGCATACCTTAGAAAAAATGGATGTATGTGTGTGTGTGTGTGTGTGTGTGTGTGTATGTGTGTGTGTGTGTGTGTATGTGTGTGTGTATGTATGTATGTGTGTGTATGTATGTGCGGATACAAATTTTCGTCGACGATTTCGGGAACACGGATCAACCGATTTGAATAATTCAAAAAACATTCGATCCGTATTGATAAGGAGACGTGCTGATTAGTTTTTGGCAAAGGCAGGTCAAGCCGTTCCGAAGATACGGGGCAAAAAGTTTCGAAAACGGTAACTCAGTTTTTAAGAGAACGGAGCGTCCGATTTTAATAATTCAAAAAACATTTTATTTGTATTGACAAGATGAAGAATCGATACAACTTTCATGAAGGTAGGTCCAGCGGTTTCGGAGATATAGAGGAAAAAGTAAAAAAATGAGCCATTTGGCGGTCAAAAATGATCATTAGACATATGCACATCAAATTATCAGATATTTTATAGAGATTTTAACAATAAGTATACATTTTGTTAACATTCCTATCGGTTCCGTACCAATGCTTATGCGTTAGACAGCGACGCGGCGCTTACGCGCTTTATATTTTGTCCCTATGTAGTTAAAGCAGTACGATTGCTTTGAAAAAAAAGTTCAGATCTTCCACAATATGTCAAAATAAAGAAAAAAAAAATTTTTTTTCAAAAAAAAAAAAATTAAAAAAAAATATTTTTTTTTTAAAAATTTTTTTTTTCGAAAAAAACTAATTCTTTGTCCAATTTATAGTTTCTCAAAAATCTTATTTTTTCAAAGTATTTTTTTTTCAAAAATGTTAATCGTTTTAAAAAAATAATAATAATTTTTGGTACGGGAAGTTACAGCAATTTGCCTTAAGGCACGATGCCCTAATTGCCTTAAGACAGAATTCCACTTACAGCTAGTTTGTTACATACTTAAAACAAAAAAGCTTTTTAGTTATTCAACAATAACTTTAAGTTAACCTAAAGCATAACATTAAAATTTAACCTAAGTTAACCTAAAGCAACAATATAATTTTTATTTAACAGCCTTAAGCAGTCTAAATTCTGGTCTAAAATTTTTTAAAAATCGTTTTTGTTTTTTATTCGTATTTTTTCGAAGTTTAACTACTCAATAATATGTGTACAATAAGATTTTACAAAATTTAAATTATTTTTAGAGATGTAGCAAAATGGCCACGATAATTCACATCTGTTTCCTCCCTCCGCGAAATCTCAAGCGCGTTTTTCTCGAAACAGTTTTGCGATACGATACCCACGATTTCTCTATTTTTACTCGACCGATTTACTTGAAATTTTTGCAGTCTTTTTCATAAACTGCTGTTCAGTACGAGCTACACTCATACCCAAAAATTCCGCTTTTTACTATTTTTAAAAATTCAAAGATATCAAAAAATGTTGTAAAAAAGATTTTTAATTTCAAACATTAAAACAAAGTATTTTAGCTTGTCCGTAGTTCAAAGGATTGCGACTATTATTCTAGATTCATGCATATAATTTTTTTCTTTAGATTATTTGGAAGGGATTATTTGTCCGTAGTTCAAATGATTGCGACTATTATTCTAGATTCATGCATATAATATTTTTTTTCTTTAGATTATTTGAAAGTCGAGGGTGTGGTTAGAGGCCAACTTTTTTGAATCCCGACCTTCTAGAGTTAAATTTTATGACTATTTTTAATTTTTCTGTTTTTATAATCTCAGAACATTAATTAATAAATTGTGAACAAATATAGAACAAATATTGCATGTTATTTTATATTTTACGGCCTTTAAAAAATCGCATAAAATTCAAGCCTCTAGACTAGGATACCCCCTTAATTAGAACTAAATAAATAAAAAGATGCTTCAATATTTACCATGTGTCGTGCCCCAGTTCTCAGTTCTGTAAAAAAAATAATACATTATTATTATTATAGTTATATTCTTATATAAAGTACGTATTACACATATACAAACAAGAATACTAGGAGTTAACACAGTATTAAAAAAAATATTTAATAACATTTCCTTGATCAGTATATTTATCATTGACAAATATATTCTTTTCCACTTCCCGGCAAAGAATAATAAGAAAAATAGAACTAATGGTAAATGATGTTTCATTTGTTTATTTATTTATTTATAATAAATAATTGGAGTAACTGAGTTGTATTAGGAGTAAGAAGAAAAAATATAAGAACTCTTTGACATTAAAAGAATAATGAAGATAAAAAATGGAAGGTTAAATAAAATTCGAAATTCGAAATGAAAGCAAGAATTGAAGAAAGAAATGAAAAAGTCAAATTGAAGAAAAATAATTAAAAGAAATTCAAGAAGAAAAATTAGGAAGAATATTGAATAGGATATAGATTATATAGATTAAATGTGATATAAAAAAATTATAGAATGTAAATAAATAAAATGTTGTAGGTGGCTAAATGCTCAGAGTAAGCCAGGCACAAAAAATAATTATAATAATCAATATTTTTTATTTTTTTACGCCTTTTTATTATTTTTATTATTATAGGCCAGTATCTTTGAATTGGTATGAATATAATTTATGATAAAACACAGAAGCAATCTAATTGAAATAAATTAATTTTAATTTATCATCTGCTATAAAATGATAATGAGTCTGCCCTAAAACAGTGGCCGTGCGAGAATTTCTCCAATTTCTAAATATATTCGGATTTATATTTTCATCAACATCACTACTGGAGCACGAGATTTTATATATATATATATATTTTCGATCATATAATTTTTGTACTTGTCTACATACAATTCGGTGTTTCTGAACGCCCTAATACTAAATCGTACTTCAGCCAAATCACACAAGGTAAAAATACAAAGGCTTTATTACATATAAATCTCAATAAAAAAGCAATACCGGCAGAGTATGTCACTTAGCGTTTATTTTTTATTTGTTCTTTATATATCATCCAATTGCACAATGAAGTTCATCATCCTCTCAAAAAGTGTTAGATTTAATGATCAAACGATATTTTTCAATGGAATGGAAATGACATATTTAATGATCTATAATAAAAAAAAAACAGTCCAAATAAAAAATCTAGCGATAAATTGAACCTTGTACAGAAGCTAAGTATTATAACAAGATAATGAAAGATACCTTAAAGCTTTTTTCCTATAAATTGATTTTCCAGCCGGTGGTATTTAGCACATCGACCTTTGACAAATTAAGTTAACTTGCGAATATATATATATATATACATATATATATATATATATATTATATATTAGTGTGGTCCTTAATATGGACATTTTCGAATTTTCTTGCTCCCAAGAGCTCAAATGCTTCCAAATTGATAAAAAAAAATCCTCTATAAGTTTTAGCTCTTAATATTCTCTTTTAGATAGTGCGCAATTCAATCAAAGTATGGAAATAGTATGGAAAAAAATTTGTTTAAAATGTTTTTTAGGTATAACTAAGCGAACAAATAAATTAGTATTGTTGAATATTTGACGCTCTACAAAATAATTAAATTTAAACAATAAAATAGTTATTAATTATAAATTTATTACAGGTTGAATAACTATTAATAGAATATGGATTTGCAATAGAAAATTATAACCTAATTTAAATATTTTATTGCGTTTCTATATAAATAAAAAAATATAAATAAGCAATTGAGAAAAAAATAGAGCGGCTCGTCAATGAATAATGTACCCGTATATATTTCTAACAATAAGAAGAAAACGTGCCAGATATTCGTCACACACCACAAAGTTACCCAATATAAAACAAATAAATAATGCATGAGAGTGAACATTGAACTACTTTTATATCATCCTCCAGAATTTATGTTGTCATTCTAACATAAATCTAACGGGACTATGCGATTTAAAAAAAATAATCGTTTTTTAAATAGAATTATAACAAATATTTTAAAATTTCTATTTTCGATTATCTACTTTTTGTCGATTTCAGAAATGATTCATAATTTTTAAGTAAATTATTTTTCACTGAAATCAATGCTTCGTTCGTCAAAAGCTTAATATCAAGTCGTAATCATATCAATGAAAATACTCTCATCATTTTGTTAACAGGTTACACAAAGTACATAAAAAACAATGCAAAAAACACATAAGTTCTGATTGCACCTAAAAATATAGTTCGTTCGAAAATTTTTATCTAGAAATTTTCAAGAAAGAAATAGTTTACATTTATGACACAATACTATCACATGTTTTTACTAGCAGAACCCTATGATTACATGCATTTCACAAACAAACAATAATAGAAAATATAATAATAATACGAGATTGCATGCCATTAATGCCTTTGCTGATTACAGTTATAAAAACAGTCTCGAATTCCGCCATATCTAGCACAAGGTTTTTTTATCGATTTTATAAAAATACTCTGAAATCTAGTTACTATAAACTGAATGTAAAGGACTCTTGCGGAAAGAACCCAAAAGTACGTGTTAAACCCTTTTTTTAAGGGATCGTAAATCTTTTAACTTCGAATTTATACCTTCCGAAATAGGATAAAGAAATTTCTTTGCAGAAACTTGAGATGTACTGAGAAAGTAATATGATTTGAAAACAATAACAGTAAAAATTATATTGTTTATTATTAAATGCTTGATCATAAATCTATATAATATATTAAATCAATTGTTCATAAAGCATAAAACATTGGAGGACTACCTCCAATGCAGCAGTTCTTTACAGTGATAGTAATGATTGTACAAAATAGTTTAAAAAAAATACAAAATACATTTTTACTATAAAAAACGCGATTAAGATTTGTTTGAATTCTTCTGCTCAGTCAGCATGCTTATATACTTATGACAATGGAGCCAAATGAAAATTCTCTATATACCAAAAGTGAATTTGTAGGAAAGCTGATGCTTATTTCATTTACGTTTTATCAATAAAGCTGTAGGTTAGAGTCATTTCATTCTATTAAACAGTTTTATTACCAGCATCGTTTTCCTATGAATTATTCATAAACACACACATTTAGCAAAGCGGTTCATATGCTAATTCATTTTTCTAATTCACGCATTAGAAATAACGAGGAAGAAAAGTAATGAAAAACAGAAAGTTTCGATTAAAACATTACAGAGAAAAGAAACTTTATTGAAAAACTAGTGGGGCGCATGGCATCGTGCCTTAAGGCAAATTGCTAAAACTTCCCGTACCAAAAAAATTTTTTTTTAAAAGATTAACATTTTTGAAAAAAAATTACTCTGAAGAATTAGATTTTTGAAAAACTATAAATTTTTGACAAAAATTTACTTTTTTTTTGAAAAAAAGACTTTTTGAAGAAAAGTGTATTTTGAAATATTTTGGAAATTCTGAACTTTTTTTCAAAGTAATCGTTCTGCTTTAACTGCATAGAGACAAAATATCGAAGCGCGTAAGCGCCGCGCCGCCATATAACGGATAAGCATTGGTACGAAACCCATAGGAATGTAAACAAAATTTATACTTATTGTTGAAATGCCTATAAAATATCTGATAATTTGATGTGCATATGTCTAATGATCATTTTTGACCGCCAGATGGCATTTTTTTTACTTTTTTCACCAGATCTCCGAAACCGTTAGACCTGCCTTCATGAAAATTTAATCAGTTCTTCATCTTGTTAATACAAGTAAAATGTTTTTTGAATTATTCAAATCGGACGCTCCGTTCTCTTAAAAACTGAGTTACCGTTCTTGGCACTTTTTGTTCCATATCTTCGGAACGGCTAGACCTGCCTTCGCCAAAAACTAATCAGCACGTATTCTTATGAATACGAATCGAATGTTTTTTGAATTATTCAAATCGCTTCATCCGTGTTCCCGAAATCGTCAACGAAAATTTGTATCCGCACACACATACACACACGCACACACACACATACATCCATTTTTTCTAAGATATGCCAAAATATTCAGAAACCTCTGAAACGTAAAGATATATACAAATTTTCATTTTCGATTTTTTTGCGATTACTACAACTTACCCTACGGGAAGTTAAAAATTGTATAGTATTTGTAGTCAAGTCATATTATTTGTCGATTTGAGCAGTTCGTGTCCTAACTGTGAACTAGCTGTAAGTGGAATTCTGT
This sequence comes from Ctenocephalides felis, assembly GCF_003426905.1. Classification (NCBI taxonomy): domain Eukaryota; kingdom Metazoa; phylum Arthropoda; class Insecta; order Siphonaptera; family Pulicidae; genus Ctenocephalides; species Ctenocephalides felis. Next base: position 91,038,124 of record NW_020538040.1, on the reverse strand, counting down.
CTTAAGGCAATTAGGGCATCGTGCCTTAAGGCAAATTGCGGGAACTTCCCGTACCAAAAATTTTTTTTTTTTAAAAACGATTAACATTTTTGAAAAAAAAATTACTTCGAAATAATTATTGAGAAACTAGGAATATGACAAAAAATTACTTTTTTTTGAAAAAAAAAAATTTATTTGAAAAAAAAAATTTTTTTTTGAAAGAAAAAAATTTTTTTTTGAAGACAAACTATTTTTTTGAAAAGAAAAATGTTTTCTTCATTTTGACATATTTTGGAAATTCTGAACTTTTTTTCAAAGCAATCGTAGTGCTTGAACTGCATAGAGACGAATTGTCACAGCGCAAGTGCCGCGCCGCCGTCTAACGCATAAACATTGGTACGGAACCCATAGAAATGTAAAAAAAAATTATACTTATTGTTAAAATTTCTATACAATATCTGATAATTTGATGTGCATATGTCTAATCATCATTTTTAACCGCCGAATGGCATTTTTTTTTACTTTTTTATTAGATCTCCGAAACCGCTAGACCTGCCTTCATGAAAATTTTATCAACTCTTCATCTTGCCAATATAAGTAAAATGTTTTTTGAATTATTCAAATCGGACGCTCCGTTCTCTTGAAAACTGAGTTACCGTTTTCGGCACTTTTTGCCCCGTATCTTCGGAACGGCTAGACCTAACTTCGCCAAAAACTAATCAGCACGTCTCCTTATCAGTACGAATCGAATGTTTTATGAATTATTCAAATCGGTTGATCCGTGTTCCCGAAATCGTCGACGAAAATTTGTATCCGCACATACATACACACACATACATACATACACACACACACACACACACACACATACATCCATTTTTTCTAAGGTATGCCAAAATGTTCAGAAACCTCTGAAACGTAAAGATATATAAAAATTTTCATTTTCGATTTTTTTGCGATTACTATAACTTACCCTACGGGAAGTTAAAAATATTATATTTTGAAGTTTTACGAAGGTAAATCGTACAATTTGTGGTGCTCTTTCTTTATATATATGAAGTGTGATAAAAAAAATGAGGAAAGCATTACAGGATTTGAGGCAATGCACATTCACTAATTATATATTTATTTATTTTTTATAATTTTTAGGTAATTTATAATTATTTTTGAAATATTATATTATTATTATATAGTATTTTGTTTAATGGTTTTTACAATATAAGAATTTATTATATTCCTTCTTAACAAATACGTAGTGTTTTTACTATATAAGTAATTTGTTTAATAAAATTTTTTTAGGTATTTTATGATGTAATAAGTATTCTGTTCAACAGAATCATTAAATTATTTGTTATTTGTAAGCGTTTTCACATTTTAATTTTTTTTTATGTTTTAAGAAATTGATAAGTATTTTTACAATATTAGTATATTGTTTAAAAAATTAATGAATATTCCTACAGTAGGGAAGAGCGGCGTAAAAGGTCAACGCGTAAGAAGGTCCTCCGCCAATATCTCAATAATGAGTAAAGTTATTATTTTCTTAAGAACAATATTTGAAAGTAGAGCGCAGAAGATTTATAACCAGACATCACCTTGATTCTTACAAAGACGCGATCAGAAGATAAACGGCAATGCTTAAAAATCCATAACAAAAGTATTTTCTTTCATTGTTAGTTTTTTTTGTTGAAAGCACTGTTTTTTAGGTTACAAGACCATAATATAATTTTCAAATATATATAATTTTAAAGTTTTATAAGATGAATTATTATTTTTAAGCTGAATTCAAGTCTTTTTTTTATAACATATATCAAAGCTTACAAGTGAGTGAGGTAAAAAGAGGTCAACTGAATGTAGATAAGATAGATAATTAAAATTATATTTCAATATACGAGTTCGTATATAATGGTTCCAACATGATGGTGGATTGCTACATAAGACTACCCTAGGGTATTATACTTCATCATTACATATTATCGATCAGTATTTATATGCAAAAAAAAATAATACAGTGTCTTGTCTTATGCGATAAAAAAATAATAGTTTTGCCCATTCTTCAAAAAAATCAGATCAGTTTTTTAGCAAAATGAAAATGGTTGTAACTTGTAAGCTTGTCCAAGAGCCTGAGTCGACTGAATCTTTACCTTGGCAGTGATATAAAAAATCGAAAATAGCAAATAAAAAACTGAATTAAGTTAAAAAAAAAACAATTTTGCAAGAGATAAGCCCAATGTATAATTATTCCAACTATGCTGATGATTATTTCTGACCAGATCAAGGTTACATACAGTGTTATCTAAATAAAAGATGTAACAATGAAATTTATATTTTGCAGTAAAATAATGCATCTATTATTTCGAAAAATCCCTTTAAAATTAAAAATAAAGATATTGGACCTGTTTGCCCCCTGCTCGTCCCAATTTACCGTGCCTATGAGATAAAAAAGACCATGTGACAATTTTTTGAAAAACAACAAAAGACACACATTTCTACAACGATGAAATAAAGCTAGGAGTTTTCCTGTACAAGATAGTTGTTTGTTTGATGTGTTATTTGTTGTGATATAATTGGTTTGGTTTTCACAATATAATTGTCCAAACTCAAATTGGACCTTTGTGCACCGCCCTATCCTATATATAACAAAAATTACAAATAATGTAACTATAAATGGAAATCTGCACCGTCAGTGTATTTTATTTGCGATTTGCATTTTTCATCTCACCGCTGGCGCTTAACCGCGAACATGTCATATATCGCAAAGAAATGATATATGATCATTCAATCCATGCCTGTGTTTGAACTCTAATCAAATTCTCTCAAGGTTGATTACGACCATATTTTCTTTTCCTTTTCCATTATATTAATAAGAAAACGAGAACTAAGCGTATGAGTTTGCTTTTATAAAAACGATTGAAAGAATGAACAAGAGATGTATCGTGTTATATCGATTGATGATTCCTCCAACAGAGTGCAATATACGAGTATATATAATTAATTGAACGAATTACTAATCAGAATAGTTCACATCGGAAGATCGAGGGCATGCGGGTTTGAACTGGGGGCGCGTATGGTATCAGCACGGGCAAACTCGTAACGGGGTCTTTGGACAAGTACCTTCTCCACAGTTTAATTTAATGCGGTTTTATAGTTGGGAAAACGCTTGTTGCCTCTACTATAATTTGTGTTCAACTAATTAGTACTCAAAGTATTTCAAGTAAACTAACTGACAAACAAGACGACGAATATGTCAACAAGCCTATTTCATTATTTTAAATATAATTACAGACTAGTGGTGAATGGCATCGTGCTTTAAGGCGAATTGCTGGAACTTCTTGTGCCACAATTAAACATTCAAGCAAAAAAATTAAAAATCAATAAATATTGATCAATGATTAATAGCAATTGTTTTAAATAGTCTTAAAGAGATAGTCTCATATAATATACAGAGACGATCTTATCGCTCAAAACACTTAAAAATTTTTTACATTAAGAAGAGTTGCTGAATGAATCCATCTGAGGATATATTTTTTACGTTTACAATAACACATATGAAATATATACATTTTTAAACTTAACTGTAAATTTAAAATTTATATTTGAAGTACAAAACTTTATATATTTTTGAAAATTTTGAGAAAAATAAATTAAAATTTGGGTGAACCATTTAACTGAACTTTAAAAATTAAAAATCTTTGTACGGAACCAAAAAAAATTGTAACAAAATTAGTAAACATGTTTAAAATCTTTATAAAATATCTGATAATATGATGTGCATATGCCTAATGATCATTTTATACTGCCAAACATCATTCTTTTCTTACATTTTCCTATGTGTCTCCGAAACAGCTAGACATGCCTTTCCAAATAATTAATCAATTCTTTATTTCGTCAATACAAGTAAATTGTTTTTTGATTTATTCAAATCGGGCGCTCCGTTACCTCAAAAACTGAATTACCATTTTTGACACTTCCGCTCCGCAACTAATCAGCACGTCTCCACATCAGCAGGAATCGAATGTTTTTTGAATCATTCAAATCGGTTGATTGATGCAAAAGTGAACAAAACATTGTATCGAAACATACATACACACACACATACATCAACTTTTTCCAAGGTATGCCAAAATGTTCAGAAACCATTGAATTTTACAATCAATTAATATAGGAACCATCTTTCAAACAATTTTTGAATATTTAAAATCAATTCAGAATTGCGGGCTAAAACGTGAACGAAGAATTTTACATTTTTCTGCTAATTACAAATAAACGGTTCGGCCGATGGACATACACACGTACATTTGGCCTCATTCGATTCAGAATGACTTGAAACATCGAGAAAGCAAAATTAGCAAATTGGATTTTCTCGCGAAAGCTGCTTTTCCATCGTGAAGTTAAATATAGGAACTAGTGGTGTATGGCATCGTGCCTTAAGGCAAATTGCTGGAACTTCCCGTACCAAAAATTATTTTTTTTTAAAAAAATTAACATTTTTTTATACTTCGAAAAAGTTATATTTTTCGGAAATCTTGAATTTAAAAAAAAATATTACTCTTTCGGAAAAAGACTTATCCAAAAAAAAAATATTTTGCAATATTTTGGAAATTACTTTTTTCAAAGCATTGCTGCATAGATACAAAATATCGAAGCGCGTAAGTTATTCTAATCGTCCAAAAATCTTAATTAAAATTTTTTGCATATCTTCACGTTTCAAACGTTTCTGAACATTTTGGCGTGGAGAAATTAGTTATTGGCAAAGACAGGTCCAGCCGTATCGGAAATACGAAGCTAAATGTACAAAAAATGGTTTTTGATACAAAAATACTGGCAGTGTGAAGAAAAGATTAATTTTTGGGGAAAGCATTTATTGTATCATTCGAACCGAATGATCCATTCCCTCAAAATGCATGGCATTTTTGACACCCTTTGCGCTCCATAACTCCGAAGCAGCTAGACGTGTCTTACGCAGAAAGTAGTCACTACATTTCGCGGTCAGTACAAACCGAATATTTTTGAATAATTTCATTTGAACTATTCAAAAAAACGTAAGTACATCCCAAAAAATATTACTTCAAGAAACATTCGATAACCGTCATCACAAAATTTGAAAGCTGCAAGTGTTCAAAACTATTGCTGTGTTCAAAACTGATACAACTTTATCGCAAACAATTATAATACATCAAATACTGTAATTTTGTAGTGGATTAGAGAAACCGCAGAAAATTACTAATGCCTTGCACAATACTGCGGATTAATATATAAGTACACGCCAGAAGCTCAAAGTTGGATAATTGGCCAACGTGCAAAATGTTGGTTCAGTTGGTTCCAGTGGTCATTGTGGATGAAACAATATTCGAACACATGGCGAGAATAGAATTGTTCAAGAGATTACCACAAGACCTCTAGAACTAAACTTTACTCGTGTATGCCATCGAAGTCTATGATCACTTCAGAGATAATACCGGTGACAGATTATAAGTGTATGCATTTAATTGATGCATGAAGGCATATATATATATATATATATATATATATATATATATGAACACAAAGCGTTTTTAAAAAATATGCGGTGAGTGCTTTGCGGTCAACGTAGCTATTATTATTGATATTTGGTTGTTTTGTTGAAAGATGAAAAGGTAGACGCATTTTATTCTGCTCGAAGTTCTTATATTATTTTATAAGTAGTATAGTATGTATGAAAAATAAAATCAAGTGCTCCAAAACACTTGAAATGTTGACTGTGACGTGAAGTAAATATGTTTAAAAGAAGTACAAACTTCTCTAAGGTAACTGAAAATATATCGAGAAGAAACTCTGCTCAGGACAAAGCTGTGAAAAAACAGTTTTTGAATGTCGAGGGACTGCCATGGACAAGTTACTGAGAATGTTTGAATATTAGTTGGATTATAAATTGTATTTTTATATTTTGGGCATACAATTTGTACCATATAAAAAGAAGTTCGTTACGAAACTTGTGAATCTGAAGTGATAATTCTGAATGTTTAAAAATCATGTGCATACTATTTGATGTCGGCACCATAACATATTCATAAACTTTTTATAAATTTATATAAAAATATTTAATACGACAAAAACATTATTTGTCAAAATATACACTAATTATATTCAGAATTCAGAACTAAATTTTGAACAATTTGCTATTATATAGAAATCATATAGAAAGATTGTCAAGCAGTAACTAAAAATATACCACACACGTACACAATTTCCTTTACTTACGACGTACATATATTTGTCAGATGTGGATATATGTAATATTTAATATTTTAACAGAATATTTGGCTGGAGTATACTTAGTGTATTTGAAATGAACCAAAAGACTTTTTAGGTTTTCGCTTTTAAGAATATTATTTATACGATTTTTGTAGGGATATTGTATATATATGCTGAGCCGAATCATCAATCTCAAAATATTATAAAATGTATATAAAAACAAAACGAGCCCACACTGGCTGCCTTAAAAAAAACGAGTCCACCCATCAAAAAATTGCTTCCAACGCCACTGTATATATCTATTATTTTATCAAATTAGGTTTTCAACTTTAATCAAATTCTTTTTAGTAATGATTTTATGTAGACAATTTGGCCAAATATGCCAAAATGGACTTTATTGAAATCAAATTATATTCTCGGCTGGAGCAGTAACGTTTTTCTTTTAAATTGTAATATATATTTTTGATAAATTTATTGCCTAGAAGGATGTAGAAATGATTTTAATATGGCAAACATCACTTTTATGTATCAAATATTAAAATGTATAATACTAATTGATAAATTTATCTGGGAAATTTGTTGCAATGTTTTAAATTTCATTGTTTCTTTAAGAGCTTTTCCCTAATTTTATAATAATATTGTTTGTATTGGTATTGTGTTCATTATAAGCTTTCGATTTTTCTTACACTCAATAATTTGTTTTTCATTTTTAAAATTTTTGAATTTTTTTTCATGCTATTTCCATACAAAACTTTGATTAAATTGCGCTCTATTTAAACGTTAATATTAAGACCTAAAACTTTCAGAGAATAGTTTTTTATCTATTTGGAACCATTTGAACCCCTGGGAGCAAGGAAATTCGAAAATGACCATTTTAAGGACCACCCTAATATATATATATATATATATATATATATATATATATATATACTCGTATACAGGGTGGCTGATATGTAATGCAACAAAGTAAAGCGCTATAAGTTTGTCATTTTTATTCTAAATTTCATTGTTCGAAAGCAAAAATGTCGCAAATGACATCAAATTTTAGAATCAGTTTAGGTTTGTTCTAATTGGCCACCTTTGGCACGAATTATGGCCTTCAAACGGCAGAAAGACCATTACACGCTGCACGAAAGTGGCCCTGGGGTATTTTGGCCAATTCCCGGCGAGGCGGCTTCTTGGGATGATCGACACTTTGGTATTTTTTAGTGCAAACCTTACTCTTCAAAATGTCCAAGACACAAAAGTCCAGCAAATTTAGATCCAGAGATTTTGGTGGCTATTGTGCAATGGAAATGAAGCGAAAAACCTCTTTTTTAAGCCATTTTTGGTTGACGCGTGCTGAGTTTGATGGTGCTGAGTCCTGTTGGAATGTCCATGGTCTGCGGCCAAAATTTTTGTCTACCCAGGACTTCAATACTGCCTTTAAGACAATTTCCCGATAATTTTGGCAATTAGTTTGATCCCACGGTCGATAAATAAGAGCGGAATGTCACCATCGGCCGTTGCGGTGGTTCACACCATTACCGTCGGCGGTGCTTGAGTTCTGGTGGCCAATCGAAGGTGTAAATTTTTAGCTGACCTTTTTGGCAAGTAAACCCTATCATTTTGTTTGTTCACAAACTGCTCGATTTGGAATGATTTCCCATCTGAGGAAACCAAATTCGGTAACTAGCCACTTTCGTGCAAGCGAAGCAACCCCTTGGCTCCTTCCCGTCTAACTTTTTGTTGTGCTTTAGTCCAAGCTCATTTTTCAATATGTGTTTCATCCGTTTTTGCGATATGTTCAGTTCACGGGCCATTTTTTTACCACTGCGACACGAATTTCGATCGATTTTTGCCTATACTTTTTGGATCATTTCTGGTGTTGTTAGTGTTTTTTTTCGTCCACTTTTTGGACGCGGTGCAACACTGAGTGTATCACGGTTACGAGATATGGTACGAGAAACAAAATATTTGTTCGCATTTAAATGCTAGAGGGCTCTAAAGACAGCACTTAAGGTTTTCCAGCCAAGTATGAAGCAATCGCATTATCACGCTTGACTTCCATCACGAATAACTTTTTTTCTGAATATAATAGATCAAAATGCTTTTGTACGCTTGTAAACAATTAAATGAACAATCACTGGAATAAATCTGTCATATGTGTGATGAGCGGTTTAGAAATGATAGCGGTCTGAAATTGGTTGCAATACATATCAGCCACCCTGTATATATCAAAATATAACCTGTACATATAACACAAGGGATTAAGATATAGATTACACATTTAATGTCACACGAAGATGATTCTAGCTCTGCTATAGTTCTAAATAAATTGAGAAATAATCCTGAAAATAAATAAAACTATGTAGTGACTAAAATATTGTGATACTTTGGTATTGTGTTATTTGAATGGAAAAACAAATTATTGAGTGTAAGAAAAATCAAAAGCTTATAATGAACACAATACCAATACAAACAATATTATTATAAAATTAGGGAAAAGCTCTTAAAGAAACAATGAAATTTAAAACATTGCTACAAATTTCCCAGATAAATTTATTAATTAGTTTAGTATTATACATTGTTAGAAAGGTCTCAAAATTCTCCCATATATCGCAACTTCGAATTCCGCACGGTGTGGCCTACAGGCAAGTTGCTATCGATAAATAGCCATTTTTAAATGGTCCCACCCATATAAGAGGTGTTTCATGGCGTAATTTTTGAACGCACTGGACTTGTGTGGACAGGATCGAAAGTTCACGCTCTAAATAACCTGATATCGTGCAGTAGCGATGTCCATTTTTACTCGAAAATATAGAAAGTATGTTCTAATTGAAAATAACTCATTTTGGGCACGGCGGTGTGAACTGGCACTGGCAAATCTACACTATTCTTCCCTGAATCGAGTTGGAGTTTAGCTCATGGATCTGCCCTGGGGCAGAACTATTATCCATTATATATATGTATATATATATATATATATATATATATATAAATTGGTAGAAACATTTAGGTGCGAGTAGCATTACCAATAAATAAAGATGAATTAGAGTAAAAAACAAATTTCAAAATTACCGAATGTGAATGTGATTAAAGAAAAATTATTTAAATGTATAGAGTCGATATATTGTGAATGTTTCGATACAAAAACCTAAAAGTCAGGCATCATTGAAACCTAATATAATATTATCGAATAGCGATGGATTTTTTCCGCGACCATTATCCCCGCCAAGAGATGATATGCATTAACCATCTACGTATCTATTTAAGCGCGTGTAAACAGACTTTGGAACTCATGTCTGCTAATTTGTATGCATGAACGTCCTGAGGATATCAAATAAACATGATATGCAGAGAAGACTAGGAGGATATCATAGTGTTATTTGAATGCATAATTTGCATCGTGACGCCCGAAGCGAAAAAGAGATTATTGTCAAAACTAAATTTTTAGAAAACACTGATTTGATTAACAAACTAGCAAAAATATTCTACCTGAAATGATGTATTATGCTGCAGGTATATATTATTGCGTTGTTCGAGATGTAATTTCGTTTAACCTATTAAAGCTATAAAAAATTATAAAGCGAACGATTCAAATAAATATAAATAATTTGATAAATTTATATTCGAATAAAAGTCAGTAAACAGGACTGCCAGTGATATCTCAAAAATAAGTAAAGGTAAAAAAATTTAACAACAATATTTGAAAGTAGAGGGAGAAAAATTCATAATCAGCCATCATCTTGATTCTCATGACATTGCTATCCAGAGATAAACAGCAATGTTTCAAAATCCATAACAAAAGTACATTCTTTCGTTGTTAGTTTTTCTTTTGTTGTGAGCACTGTTGTTTAGTTTACTAGACCTAAATTTAATTTTTAAGTAAATGCCACTTAATTGTTTTATTAGACAACTGTTAATTTTAAGTTGAATTCAACAGTTTTTTATAGAACCTCTATAAAAGCTTGGGTCGAGTAAAATGGAGCAACTGAACCTTTACCCTGTGCAAACAAAAACAAAAAAGTAAGTAAGATGATAAAAGCAATTTTGCAAAAGGTACATTAAATAAATAGTTATTCCTGCTGATGGATATATCTGATAGAATACTAGATCAAAGATATACACAGTGTTATCTATGTACACGTGAAATTTATATTTTGCATTGGTTGTATAATTTAGCTATTAGTTTGTAAAGTTCCTTAAAAATTAAAAATAAAACATTGGATCTGTTTGCACCTTCACCGTGTCATTTCACCCCGCCTATGGGGTAAAAAGAAGCAGGTGACAAATTTTAGAAAAACAGCAATAAAACACATTTCTACAATGCTGAATTAGCTATGGGTTTTAATAAACATAGTCAGGTAGTTGTTTGTTTGATATGTGTCAAGATTAAATTGGACCTTTGTTCCCCGCCCTACCCTTTGTATTTATTTACATTAACTAATAGAATTCTTATAAAATTCACTTTAAGCTCGGCCATAACTACGTGGTAGGAATGTGGATATTAGAAATCACTGGTCCTGGGTTCAATACCCACTTCGGTATAAAAAAATCGCGATATCAGATAAACATTTGATTGTGATTAATGATCTCAATTACTAAGCTTTTCCCTACCTTCTAGAATCTAGACGATGTTGAAACTTAGATATCAAAATCGACGGACCAATGCGATGTGAATCAGTTTTGACAGATCATATCAGTTATCATATATATCTGTTAAGTCCTTTCTGGTTTCGGCAGTATTTTAGCATTTTATATTATAAAAGTGAAATATGATAAAAATTCTGTTATTGCTATTCATAATCAAAGTATATACTCATTTTCACACAACGTTGCTTTTCATACATGTACGAAGTAAGTACAATTAAATCCCTCGTCGGAAAATTATTCTTATCTAATATACATCTCAAAAACATGCTTCTTCTATAATATAAATTATTAATTCACGTGGATTTTTATGTTGAATCAAGTTCTTTTTCTTATTAGCTATACTTTCGAGAATAAGCTCTATTCATCTCATAATTAATAATCGACTGCATTGCTTTTCACAGCTTTCATTTTGTTGAACGTCAAGTACAGAAGATATTTTAATATAATAAAATAAAAAACCTTTAAATTATTTTAATTAAATAACAAGTCGAATGTAAAGCATTTATCCTTCATAATACATAATTTTACGTAATTCTTTTAATTATAAAATCTAAATTCTCGATATAATATGCATCATTGCTGATGCAATGTGATGAAAAAGTACCTACAAAAAACGTAATAAATATTACGTAAAACACGATCAAAATTACGTAATACATACAAAAATTAATTAACAGTTGAAATTAATTATATTTTTTTAATACAATTGTATTATTAATTTACAATATTTAACATGTAATAGAAAGCTCAACTTTATATAAATAATTTAAAATCATATTTAACTATAAATAAATTTTGTTTATAATCAATACAAACTGAGCACCAAACCAATACATTTTTCAGTGCGGTTGCATGAATATACAGAATATTTTAAGTTGTATATCAAAATTTGTAATGGACTTCAAAAAGGATGATAAGACTTGAGTTTCAACAGCATATTAAATATTAAAACAGAAAACACTGTCATACAATGCCCAATTAAATATTGCGTGCAAACTACACCGAATGCATCCAGTTCAATCGAAATTACGGAATTTCACCACCTAAAACCTCTCTTAGTAACGTTCATTATGTGAAATAAATATAAAATTTAAATACATTGAAAAAAACTAATAATGTCCTGTAAGAATACTTGTGGAAGTAATTGATTATGTATAAGCTTGCATTTAAATGACCGGTGTGTGGTATCGGTAATTGGTGTACAATTACCGGAAAGTTATGATATTAATTAATATGCTTAAAAAATTAATTTCTGTTAATTAAATATTTGCTCTGCCTGTATATTCATTGCATTGCAAGCCGAAACATAATTACACATAAACGTAAATGAAGGACAATTTTTTTTAGAAGAAGCACGTTAGCTTTGAGCTTAAAACTCTGTAAAAATATTCATATTACCTACTTAGAAATATGACAACAAAGAAAATAAAATCGTTTCATAAATTTAAAAACCGTTTTCATATTAGCAATGATATGTTGCTACATCAAATAATAAAAATTGCAATAATTCAATATATGTACTACCTTTATTTTAAAATATGTTCATACAATCCGTACTAGAAGCCAAAAATATGTACAGTAGCACAAAAACACAAAGCTATGTTTTGCTCCAATTACACGAGGAAAAATAGATTTATAAACTAATATTTTGCATTTGTTTGTGCGGTCAAAGATAATCCATTTTTAAAAAATCTAATTTAATTTCTATGAAAAAGGGAGCTTTTATAATGCTCAATGAGTACCTACAAGCTCGTAAGTTCACGTAATTTTTGTACCGGTGTTTTTGGGCGATGCCTTATAATACATTTCTTTAATTAATTCCATCTATACGTTTAATTTATTCAATTTTAATACCTAGTTATATCTAGTAATCATTAAACGGCATTTATATGTTTATATTTGTATTTCAGTATAACAAATGAAACTTTTTTTAATATGATTCTTTAATGAAAGCTATTTTAATTTTATTATTTGGCTTGCCATTTGAATTTTATTACTATCAATCGGTTCGTATTTGTTAGTCGAAAACGATCTAACTAATATATATTGAGGTCAATGTGATTGACGTATTTGCAAGCAATCTATTCATTTCAAATCAATTGTATAGTTCCGTGAGGAGAAGCCGTATATATTTATTATAGATAGATATCTGTTGTACAATTTTCAAGTACTCAAAACTTGCTTAGGAATTTGTCACACTTTGGTGCATTTAATAAGAATTGTAAAATGGTAAAATATTTGATAATTTTAATATTGAAAAATTTGAAGTAAAAAAATAAACCTAAAAACAACACGATTGAGACTAACGCATTTCGCTCACATTCAGTTCAAATGTTCTCAGCAAAAATCATGACGTTTTTAGGTTTTTATTTTCGTATTCGTAAGTTAAACCAGTGGGGCGCATAGCATCGTGCCTTAAGGCAAATTGCTGGAACTTCTCGTACCAAAAATTTTTTTTTAAAAAGATTAACATTTTTGAAAAAAAATTACTCTGAAAAAATTAGATTTTTGAGAAATTATAAATTTTTGAGAATAATTTACTCTTTTTTAAAAAAAAAAAGATTGAAGAAAAATTTATTTTGAAATATTTTGGAAATTCTGAACTTTTTTCAAAGCAATCGTACTGCTTTAACTGCATAGAGACGAAATAACAAAGCGCGTAAGCGCCGCGTCGCCGTCTAACGGATAAACATTGATACGGAACCCATAAGACTGTAAACAAAATTTATACTTTGAAAGCACTTAGAAGCTCTTAATTTCCGAACAACGTGAGATTTTTCTGAATTTTTTTAGTACAGTAGTTAATACTATCACTCCGTTTCGGCTTGACGTCAAGGTCTGGGACACCCTATATATATATATATATATATATATATATATATATATATATATATATATATCTGCGAGTGCGTGTAAATATATAAATGGTAATTCTATATACCGATTCATGTATAATCAATGAATCCAACATAGGTACTTTAAGCCAAATGAAAACACACATCACAGACAGCTCTTAAAGGATTATAAAGGATGTACGTGTGTGGAGTGTAAATTTATGCCTGAGATGAAAAAGAAGCTTTTTTCCTTTTAACAAATACTCCGCATGTTCAAAGATTGAAGATCACAAGGTTATCCATTCCGATTTGAAAAAAAAATATCAATGCGTGAAATTTATGTAGAAAATTAGTATTGAAGACTTGATATTGGAAAAATAACGCTTTCTTACAATATCATTAATCAAAATGTTTACAAAATTTTAATTAACTAGTTGTATAGTATAACGGCACAGAATAGCTAAGTCATAGATACCTAAGTTTTGTGAAAAAAACTATTTCACATTTTTATTATACGAGTAAGTTTAGAAAGCTTTGGTCCGATATTTACAACCGTTTGTTTAGTGTTAAATGCAATGCAAGTTCTAAAATTTTGAAAAAGCTTTCAAAGTTCTTTTCGGTAAAGTTATTATGCATATAAATTATTTGGTTATCAGTTACCATATATTTGAGAAGTTTTCGATATTTTCTATTTGCTAATTATATACAAATACAATCACTGATTGTAACTTTTAGAAAAAAATCTATGGAAAATTTAGGATTGGAACTCAATATTCAATATTTTGAATTGCTATTTTTTCACGTATTTTCAGTGAATATCGATTGAAATATAAACATGATATTTTTCTTAATAATAATCAGACAAAAAAATATATTTATAAAAAGTTAAATACATAATTCTTTTTATAGAGAATCTATAGAAAATTGTGATCTATTGTGTCTAATTACACTTAATCTTTTAATTTCCATTTTTTCAGATTCGTCAGAACTTCACTCTAGATGAATTTCCTATTAGTTCTTTTTCAAATACAAGATCCATGAAAATTTTTCTACATAAATACATTCACTAAAATCTACAAAAGCCTCAAAAAAATCTACAAATAACATTTGATTAAAATATTAGAATTATATTGTGAAAACCAAACCAATTATATCCCAACGACTAATTGTAAGTTTAGTAGAACTCTCAGCTAATTTGTAGAAATGTTTTTTGCTGTTTGTCAAAAATTTGTAACCTGGTCTTTTTTACTCCATAGAGGTAAATTGGATTGGCAAACAGGTCCAGTGTCTTATTTTAATTTTAAATGAATTTCATAAAACAATAGCTAATTTATTCAACCAATGCAAAATATAAATTTCATAGGTGCATTTTGTACAGAGATAAACATTGGAAATATTTATCGCAGAGTTGAAATAAAGATTTAAGTATTTTCAAACATTGCCGTTTTTCTACTGGTAGCAATGTTGTAAAAAGTTGAAATATTATTTACTTTACTGGTTTTTAAGATATCGGTGGTTGTCCTTTTCACCCGCGGGCCTTTAATATCCCTATAATAAAATTTGAATCAAATGTGTAAAAAAATATGCAATATGTTTGGTCCATAATTTCTGAATATAATAGTGTTTTACAATTTAAAATATTTGATCAGAAGATTTATTTTTATTGCTAATATTTCTATTCATTAAACTTCTTCTTTCTCTGTATTTAAGAACAATAAAAATATAATATAATTTGATAATTTTCCGATATTATTATTCGATCTATAAAACATTTAATTATTACTCGTAACAAAAAATCTAAATACAATTTAATCAGTTTTACCTTACATTTCAATTTCTATTAATAACGAAATACAATCAGAATACAAAATCGCTTCGGGAGGTAACATAATACGCTCACCGAATTTACAATTATTTTCTAGGAAACGTATCCGGAGCAATTAGTGAGGCATTAAATGATGCATTCCGGCCTGTTAATTTGCTCTTCTATTACAATTTCTCCTGCACGATTAAATATAACAATCGAATTGTGAAATTGCGAAATCATGTGGTTGTGATAGACGAGACATTCTGGTTATTTCATGTATGATGTCAAATATTCAATCGCTTTTGCTGAATTTTTTAATCTATTTTTTGTGTGACGTGCGAGCGTGCGATGAATAGGACGAAAATCTATTCAATGCAAAAATCCGTGCGCAATGTACGCATTGAATTTTTATTGTAATCGGAAATGGAAACATGCGAATCGAATGAATGAAATAAATAAATACGGATATATTTTTCATAAATAAACAAACTAAGCGTAGATATAATTAATAAAAGCAACTACTTCGGAAATGATTTTTTATATTCAATTTAACACCGTTTCAGGCGATTTGCCAGAGAATAAAAACTAATATAATATATATATATATATATATATATATATATATATATATATATGGTAAGTCGGGACACAAAGGTCCAATTTGACTTTAAGCAATTATATTGTGAAAACCAAACCAATTATATCACAACAGAAAGTTCAGTGAAACTCCCAGCTCATCATTCATCAAATGTGTATTTTATTGCTGTTTTTCAAAAATTTGTCAACTGGTCCTTTTTACCCCATATACTGGGTAAAATGGGACGGCCAGGAGGCTAACAGGTCCAATGTCTTATTTTTAATTTTAAATGGATATTACGAAATAATAGCTACAATATTCAACCAATGCAAAATATAAATTTCATGGGTACATTCTTCACAGAGATAACACTGTGCATAACCTTGATCTGGAGTTTCGTCACAAATATTCACCAGCAGAGTTGGAGTAACTATTTATTTGATATTTGTTTTGTGAAATTGTCCTTTCACAGCACCTTTGTCAGGAAAAAAGTTCAGTTGTTTCTTAACATTGTTTCTTGAATTAACAACGAAAGAAAATACTTTTGTTATGAATTTTCAAATACCTTTTTCTCTCTACTCAAATATTGTCCAAGACCTTAGAACCCCGCTCTACCCTATATATATATATATATATATATATATATATATATATATATGTTGAAAGTGTTTAAATATATATATATATATATATGAAGTATAAGGCAAATTGTCATCGAGCTAAAATTGTGATTAGTTATATTAGAAAATGATGAGAAAAGTTCTAAAAAGTTAATTTGATCAGAAAGAGAAATGATCAAAAGATATTGAAGAAAAACCTGAGAAGCAAAAATTATGTACCTTCGGCTTTGACTGAAAATAACAAGTGAAAATGTGTACCGCAAAACCGACATATTTAAGTAATTTTATTGAAAATGATGTTATAGAACATAATTTTTCATTACTACATGAAATTGACGAAGCTGCTTCTCTTGCAAAACAATATATACAAACATCGACAATAGTATACTCGTATAAAATTAAATAATTACTTTTTAGCAACAACATATCAAACCACAAATCATCTTTAGTCATTTTTTACATTTTGATTGTTGTTATTTACGGAAAATATTATCAGCAAATGTAAGAATGAGAATTTTCTTAAATATTAAAAAAATACACTAAATTTAAAATTGTTCTTAATCCTACTGCTCCAAAAATTTACCCTCTTCTCTTATCGCAAAATCAAATATAGGCTGAAAGCCTCTTTGATGTATGTGGTGAATAATGCGATGGAATCAACAGAAAATCCAAACAACACACAAGAACAAAATATAAAAGCGGAATCTTTAAAAAAGCGTTTTCAATTTAAAGATCTAGATAAAAAGGTGAAAATTGCTGCAGGGACTAAACTCGTAGAAATGTTTTGAAACAAATAGTAATTGATCTTAAAAAAATCCAGGTTAGTTATATAAATTTGTTTATTGTACAATTTTAACATTTCTAAATGTTATTATTTTGCTACCGAATACGTATCACTCCAAATTTTAGAGTGATATGTATTAATAAAGTATTATTGAAATTAAACCAAAGTTAAACCAAAGTATTAATGAAGATAATTTAGTTTTATTGTTAGTAGTAAAAAAATATATTGGAAGCAAAAATTTTCAAAAAAATATGTCCGTGATCCGATAGCGCAATAAAACACTTTGTTAAATTTGAGCAAAGTTCTAAGTTCTAAACTAAGATGCAATTCGATCATTTGTAATATAAGTTTCCTAAAATAATATTTTGGGACGGCAGGTCCAGCGGTTTGAGAGATCCAATAACAAAGTTTAAAAAAGTTGCTATTTGGCGGTCAAAAATGATCATTAGGCATATTTACATTAAATTATCACATACTTTAAAGGAATGGGACTGCATTTTCATCAGTGCCCCAGGGCACCAAATTTCTAGATCCGACCGGAAATAACAATGAGAACAAGTAAAAATGGCCAACTGTTACAGACCAGAATCTACTTTGTATACAATTATTTACCGTATTTCGTCGTAAATTTTTGGGAATGAATGATAATGGATATTACAACGTAAATCAATAGAATTAATGCTATTTTATAGACGAATGAACACAAACCACCCACAGTCACATTTCTTATAAGATCCCGTCTTTGGCGGTAGAGACGGTGTATAATTTTAATTGCCCATTATTAGACATCCAGAATCAAATTAAGTGCTCAATTAAATTGCAATCTTACTAAGCAATAACGCTTGTAAAAAGCGAATGAGAGATTAATCAAATTCCACAAAAAAGTGTCACTTACAACATTAACAATTAAAATAGGATGATACGAACGACAATTCTTCAAATTTTTATATAAATTATCCCAAGAATCATTATGAAATAATAATGCTAATAAATAATGTTAATAAATACATTAACATCTATGTTACACTTTACATATAAAAGGCGCGTATGGAATTATATATTTAAAGAAAAAAACAAATTCTATTAATAACTTATATTTTGTTTATTAAAACATGTTTTTAAAAAATATAAACAATCAATTGTTTCATCTTCAAGCAAGGACCGAAATTTAGTACATATATAACAAGCCGAAAAACCCTTTTCTCATTCTATACTTGTTATTTTATAAACAAATCATAATTAAATACCACTTCACAAAGACTTATATAAAATTATTGTATTTACTGATTGTCTAATAAATAAATAATTCTATAACGATTTTTAAGAATCTGCAAAGTACGCATAAGAAAGAGGTCATCCACCACCAAGACCAATATTATCATTGATTATCAAACTATTTATTTACTAAATTAATTATTTATCACTCGTATTATTTCTAAAACTAGTGGGGCGGACGGCATCGTGCCTTAAGGCAAATTGCTGGAACTTCCCGAACCAATTTTTTTTTCAAAGATTAATATTTCTGAAAAAAAATTACTCTGAAAAAATAGATTTTTGAGAAACTATAATATATCTGATAATTTGATGTGCATATGTCTAATGATCATTTTTGACTGCCAGATGGCATTTTTTTTATTTTTTTACTAGATCTCCAAAGCCGCTAGACCTGCCTTCATGAAAATTTGATCAGTTCTTCATCTTGTTAATGCAAGTAAAATGTTTTTTGAATTATTTAAATCGGACGCTCCGTTCTCTTAAAAACTAAGTTACCGTTTTTGGCACTTTTTGCCCCATATCTTCGGAACGGCCAGACCTGCCTTCGCCAAAAACTAATCAGCACGTCACCTTATCAATACGAATCGAATGTTTTTTGAATTATTCAAATCGCTTCATCCGTGTTCCCGAAATCGTCGAGAAAAATTTGTATCCGGACACACATACACACACACATACATCCATTTTTTCTAAGGTATGCCAGAATATTCAGAAACCTCTCAAACGTAAAGATATATAAAAAATTTCATTTTCGATTTTTTTGCGATTACTATAACTTACGTATATAAAATATAAACAATCGCTTTATCTTGCCGACTTGCAAAAAACTAATTGCTGGTAAATAACTACTATGTTCAACATGCAACAAAACAACAATTAACAGTTATTATTAAAAGAATTCGAACATGAAAACTTACTTTTGACTCTTTAAAAGCAATGTGGTCTACACTGTAGACTCTACAGATCATGTTAATGTAAAGCACTGACTAAAAGCAATAATGATAACTTGTTCTAACGATCATACTTCATCTTTCTCGCTTAGAACCCTATCTCAAAATCACTGTCACTACTGTACCCTGGTACAACCGTACCCAGTCTCCCCTACTTTAGATTTTGAATTTTTCCCATGATTAATTTTTTTTATCTAAAGTATATAGAAGGACTATATGAAAATTAGTTTCAGAAATTTACCTATAGTACAATGCTTTACACAACTAATTATTTTATAATACACGAAGAGTCTTGAAGAAAGACGTACACTGTAAGCAATACTACGGTAGCCTGAAGCCATTATTTAAAAATACACGTGCAGTACGGATATCGAAAAAAGTAACGTTCCAGCTAGTGTTAGAAGTATCGAGGCAAAAGATCGATATTGAGTACTTTAAAAAGTATCTAATCAAAAAATCGATGCCAAAAAAATATCGTGGCGAAAGTATCAATAGTACTCAATATCGAATTTAGAGTACTTTTCATAAAAATCCAACATAAATGCAAGAAAGATCTGAAACTCATTAAATATCATATCACAATATTAGAATGAATTCTATTGCTTGTATCTGACGTGTTAAATCAGAATCATTTTCAATATTGTAAAATTTTAACAGTAATTTTTCAATACTAATTTCTAATTCTACAATTTTTCAAAAAAAAGACAAGTTATAATACTTGAGTATTTTTGATTAAAACAACATAATAGTCTGATACTATATTCAAAAAACAATACGTTTTAAGTATTTTTAAGTACAATAATATTTTTAATATTTTTAAGTAAAATAATATTTTATAATTATTGAATATTTTTGTATGAATAATTTTAGCGAACATGCAACTTTGAAAAGCCGTTACATGATTACATAAATGTGCAGTATGAAGCTCTTTGGAAAGCAATAAATATTCAGTTTAATGACGGTCAAGATAATATTTCGACACTTATTGTAGAGAAAAATCCCTTCGGAGCGATGGGATTTATTGTTTAAATGGTTCCGAGAAACTCAAACCCATATGTTTGCATGCTGATATTCAAAATACATGAGTATTTTGCGTATTTTCAATAAATTAGTTTTTTCGCAAAATACTAATATACTGAAATGGATGAGTATTACTATTTGAAATAATTATATTTCGATTCTTTTTTTCGCAAAATACTAATATACTGAAATGGATGAGTATTATTATTAGAAATAATTATATTTCAATTCTTTTTTACGCCAAATACTAATATACTGAAATGGATGAGTATTATTATTTGAAATAATTATACGAGGTCTGTTCAAAAAGTACCCGGAATTTTCGTTTTTTCAAAAAAATATTTATTTATTCGTCTACATTAATGTGGTCCCCTTCAAAGTAGTCCCCCCCAGATATAATACACTTATGCCAGCGTTTTTTCCAATTTTCGAAGCACCCTTGATATTCACTTTTTGATATGTCCTTGAGCACTCTCAGCGATTTTCTTCAATCGAGGAAAACCGCCGTCCTTTCATGGGTCTCTTCAACTTTGGGAATAGGAAAAAGTCACACGGAGCCATATCTGGTGAATTTTTGCACTTTGCAACACTTTATTTCATTTTTTACCCAAATTTAATACAAATTCTTTGACTTTTCAATTCTTCCATTGTAAAAATCGCCGAGCTCAGAAAAACACGTCGAACCTTAGCGACTACCACAGACAAAGTAAACAGTGAATATAGCTGAAAATTTCATCATACTTTAGGGGCATGTATACCAACACAATAAAAAAAAAATTTTGACAATCAGACACTCCAGACCCGCGAAATTCAATTATTAGTAATTCCGGGTACTTTTTGAACACACCTCGTATTTCGATTCTTTTCTACGCGAAATACTAATATATTGAAATGGATGAGTATAATTATTTGAAATAATCATACTTCGATTGTTGAATGTTTTTGTAAAACATTTTGGTACTTTAAAAAACCGTTTCATTTTACATAAGAGTAAAAAGGAAATAAAAATTATTATTTATTAGTGTGGTCATATTCATTTTGGGTTTTTGAGCAATAAATTCTGAGACTAATGACCCTTCGGGATCATTTTTTGACACTTCTTTGAACTATTATGACCACCTGGTGAGACTATTGCTTTGCATTTGGCAATGAGTGTTGTTCATAGATTACGCTGTCGATTCTCTTTGAGTACTATCGACAAAACGAATCGATATTGGCTAATAGATCGAGCTAAAAAATCGATAGCAAAAATACTCACTATCGACCGCAAAGTATCGATATTTACTCAGTACTCGATATTTCGTTCTAACACTAGTTCCAGCACATCTATATTGAGGAAGCAATGATACGGCGCAGCGACAGTCGATCTGTGACAGACGCGATCAGATCGGGAAGGATGT
This sequence comes from Ctenocephalides felis, assembly GCF_003426905.1. Lineage (NCBI taxonomy): Eukaryota > Metazoa > Arthropoda > Insecta > Siphonaptera > Pulicidae > Ctenocephalides > Ctenocephalides felis. The sequence goes on along the minus strand of NW_020538040.1, from coordinate 91,016,012 downwards.
GTTGCCGCATTACCGAGGGGATTATCCGCCCAGTCAACCGCATCAATTCGGATCAATCGCATATCGGACAGAAAACTGTTTGGAAAGCGCAAACAGTGCGAACGTTCCGCACACCGGAGCTCATCACGAAAACGCACCGAGAATTGACAGGTGAGGCAAAGAAAGCACCTGTGCTTTTGCCACATTGTGCATTAAAACAAATTGATTGATATATGTAATCAACTACCTGTTTCATAAACAAATATTGGACGAAGTTAATGAACAACTGGAATTGCACATGAAAATAGCATCACCCTGAGCAATAATGAATATTTCCGTTATTTATTTGCACACCTACTTATTTTGTAATATTAGTCATAAAATTTACCTAATGCCTATTGGAGAAATACACGTTAGTACACAGTAAAAAAAAACAAAGAAAATAATCCGTTAAAGAATTTGTAAAAATTAAACTTTTCATAATCTAGTATATTGGGTAGGGCGAAGCTCAAAGAAACAATTTGACTTTCAGCAATTATATTGTGAAAACCAAACCAATTATATCACAACAAATAACACATATCAAACGAACAATTATCTGACTATGTTTAGTATAACTATCAGATATTATTTCATCATTATAGAAATGTGTTTTTTTTTTGCTAGTTTTCAAAAATTTGTCACTTGATCTTTTTTGCCCCATAGGCGGGGCAAAATGGAACGGACAGTGGGTAAACACGTCTAATATCTTACTTTTAATTTTAACGAGATTTTACGAAATAATAGCTACATTATTCAGCCAATACAAAATATAAATTTCATGGGTATATTTTTTTACGGTATAACACTGTATATAACCTTGATCTGGTATTTCGACTGAAATATTCTTATCTTATGAAAAATTGCTTTTGTAACTCAATTTACTTCATTACTTACTATTTTTTATTGTTTACACCTATGTCAGGGTACAGATTCAGTTGATCCTTTTTAACCCATCCATGTGTAAGCTTTTATATAGACTATATATATATATATATATATATATATATATATATAAAAAATTATGGAATCTAACTTAAAATTTACAATAAATCTTATAAACCAATTAAATAATATATACTTAAAAACTATATTAAAGTCTCGTAAATTAAAGAACAGTGCTCACAACCAAAAAACTAACAACAAAAAAAAATACTTTTGTTTTGAATTATCAAACATTGCCGTTGATAGCAACGTCGCAAGAATCAAGGTGATAGCTGGTTATACATCTTTTTCCCTCTACTTTCAAATATTGTTGTTAAAAATTCTTAAATTTACTTGTTTTTTTATATATTGGGTCCTTTTTACTCGCGGACCTTTAAAGCTTGCTATACCCTATCTTATTTCATTATAAATTTATCAATATTTAATAATGTGTAACAATTTTTGTGATTGCTTGATTGTTTAAATAGTTATTTTGATTAATGTAAAAATAACTCCTGGCGTTAATTGAACCAAAACTAGAGCAAGTAAATTGTGTTATTTTTATTTCTTATTAGACACTATATATTTTATTTGTATTAATTGTAGTTTACGTTGATTTATGATAAGAATTTCTGTTACAGGAGACATAACACATAATATATTTTATTTGTATTAATTGAAGTTTACGTGGATTTATGAGAAGAATTACTACATGTTAATTTTCTTAAAAATGAGCAAAAATAAATTATCAGAGATAATATTGTCGTTTTTTGCTCCGATATATTTTTCAACTAGCACGAAACTTGGGGTAAGTTGTTACACCAAACTTTTTCCTGAAAATGATTAATTGCGAAATAATGAGTTATGGAATTATTTTTATTTAATGCAGAAGAGGAATAGTTACAGCACCAAACCATCTTCATTTTATAGAAGTCTAATTAGTGGAACTCAAGATATATTAATTTAAAAAAAATGTTACAACAATCCCCTATTGGAATACCACTGTGAAATGATAAAAAATCTATTTATGATCCTTATTGCTATTTTTTTTATTAAATTTCATACTAAGCAAAATATCTTGCAATTACCAACTGCAATAAATATCAATTTTGCGCAAAGTGCAGACGCTGGGAAAATTTATCAATAACGATCGCGTTCTTAACTATCGCTGTCGAAGTGCAGAGAAAACGGTAGCAACGAGTATGCAAATCCGAGGTAATTTATTGCACATTTATTATGTCATTATATAATAACATCGCTATTGATGATTTATAGCAACAACATTTATGAGATAAAGACTGCAATTATGCTGCAATGTGAATAGATAAATTCTAAGAATACATAATCATAACAAGATAGCAAAGCGATAGAAATGTAGTTCTGATAATGGATAAATTACTACTAATTAGAAATAATTAGTGAGATTATATTGCATGTTAATTATTATGTGGGCACAATTATCATAAACTGTCAATTACTAAGATACAAAGATCTTGACAACCAGAACGATAATGTTTGATCCTTTCGCCATCTTTACATACATTTTATAACAAGCGTGTTATCAAAACGTCAAATATGCAATATTTCTATCACTCTTGAAGATTGATCTCATTCTTATAAAAACCGAGAGAATAATATCCAGTTGTGGAATCTATGTATTGTTTTAGCGCTCACAAGTTTCGTACATTCGCTTATTCGCTTCCGATGTAAATAAAGATTGACTGACTGAATACTCTTTATTTAAATTAAGCAAAAACGCTTCCAAAGACATGAAAGAGATTTTGTGTGTTCTGTTATTGTATCATGTTGCTCAATGGAATGTAATTATTATATCAGATGCGGAATTAAAAATTATAATCATTTATGTACTTCTTTCATTATATTCGCGTTCAATAATTTATTAAATAATTAACCTTTTTATTTTTTTCAACAGTAAAAATACCAAAACTATGTAATTATCCTAAGGTCTAGAGTTTCTCCGAGCGGTTAACGAATCTCTTATGTGAATAAGTTGCAGCAATGACCCCGAGAGGATATTTTCACTTGAAATTTTGTTTCAGATAACAAAAATCTGGTATCACACTGCTAGATACCGAGCTGGCTAAAGTTGGGATCGAACTCGGGAATTGCTAGCTTACATTCTTCACCACTACTCCACAATGACGGGCTCAATAACTAACAATAATAACAAAAATTAATTTAACAGTTTTTAACAAGATGATTGTAATACAAACTAGTGCTGCATGCATCGAGCCTTAAGAAAAAAATTGCTCAAACTTCTCGTCCCTTGATTTAAAACTTTTAAAAGTTTTAAAATATTGATTTTTTGAGAATTTTGAAATATTTGAAGAAGAAATCGATTTTGAACATTTTGATTTTTTTATTTTCGGAATATTAAAATTTTGAAATAATTCTACTTTTTGCAAACTTTGACTTTGACAGTAGCCATATCTAAAAACAAATGTTTCTGGTGGAAAAGTTATCATATTATAATTTGTTG
>NW_020538040.1:90822341-91011570 GCF_003426905.1 Ctenocephalides felis | reverse complement strand
AATTTTTTTCATATTTTGGTATTTTTGGAAAAATTTGAACTCTTTTCAAAGCAATCGTGCTGTGTCTTTTTCAGACAAGAAATATCGAAGCGCGTAAGCGCCACGTTGCAGTTTGACGAATAAACATTGGTATGGAATCCATAGAAAATAAAGTTAATTTCAAGATAATTGATGTGCATATGTCTAATGATAATTTGTGACGCCAAAATAACATTTTTTTTACTTATTTTAGCTGATCTCCGAGATTGGTAGACCTGCCTTCCCAAAAATTTAATCAGTTGTTCATTTTGTCAATACAAGTAAATGATTTTTTGGCTTATTAAAATCGAACGCTCCGTTCTCTCAAATAAATTACCATTTATGGCTCTTTTTGCCCCGTATCTCAAAGCGGGGCTCTTGCCAAAAACTAATCAGCACGTCTCCTTATCAGCAGGAATCGAATGTTTTTTTCAATTATTTAAATCGGTTGAACCATGTTTCCGAAATAGTCGACAAAAATTTGTATCTGCACACAAAACACATACAACAATTTTTATAAGGTATTCCAAAATGTTCAGAAACTTCTGAAACGTAAATATATAAAATATATACAAAATTTCATTTTTTTTTTGCGATTACTATAACTTACTCTACGAGAAAATAAAAATCGGATTTTTGGCGAAAACAAATTCTCCTTCGAAAAGTTAAAAAAGTTAAAATACAGTTAGGTCAATTCGAAATATGCGCATCTTATTTACTTGAATAGAAACTCAATTCATTATTATCTTCATTTTAGTGCAACTTTGTACAAAGCATTCTGCAAAAGATTCTTCTCAGGTCTTGAAAAGCATTTTAAATAAAGCGACTAAAAAGTCGTACACAAGCACAATCGTTTTACTAGATTGAGCTTAGAAGTGACGCACGTAATTGAAAACGAACAATGGAGCGAGCTTTCCTGTAAATCGAGTTGTTTTCTCCAGTCGTGTAAAGTAAGCCATACACGGTGGCGTTATAGGTCTTCATTACATATTATTATTAATAATAAGGCCGCGAAAACAATATGTTGCCCACACATTTCACTTTTACTTTCAAATTTTGATTCTCTGGGATCTATTCCATGCATCCGCGTCCTCCGCATCAGTTTTCAATTCTCTGTATTTTGCTGTCACAAAAAGAAAACCAAATATTCGTTTTTCCTAATTTATTCTTTTATTATTTTTTATATGTAAATATATGTATATATATTATACATATATATATATATAATATATATATATATATATTATAGGGTTAAACAAGGCTTAAAGGCTGAGGGTAAAAAAGTCCACTATCTCAAAAACAAGTGAAGTTAAAATTTTATTAAAAATATTTGAAAGTTTAGGTAAAAAAAAATATATTACCAGCCATCACCTTGATTCGTTTGACGTCGCTATCAGAAGATAGACGGCAAAGATTAAAAATACAAAACAAAAGTATTTTCTTGCGTTGTTAGTTTTTTTTCGTTGTGGGCACTGTTGTTTAGTTTATTACGACACCTTAATATAATATTGAAGCATACGTTATTTAATTGATTTAAAAGATGTGTTAATATTTTTAAGTTAGGTTCAAGCTTACATATGTGTGGAGTAAAAATGACCAATTGAAACTTTACCCTAGCAAAGTGTAAACAATACGAAAATAGTACATAAAAAAGCTAAAAAAGGCAATTTTGAAAAAGATATAAATATTAAATTATAGTTAATTGACCTCTAGTGCTAAAATTTCTGACAAAATACAAAATTCAAATTTATATTTTACATTGATTGAAAAAAATAGCTATTATTTCGTACAATTCATTCAAATTTAAAATTCAAACATTGGATATGTTGGCTCTCTACCTGTCCCTTTTACCTACAGCCTATGTGGTAAAAAGGAACAAATGACAAATATTAGAAAAATAGTAAAAAAACACATTGATTTAACATAGATTGAACATAGATTGATATTTGCTTGTTGGTACGCGTTATGTGTTATAATGTAGTTCATTTTGTTTGGACAGTATAATTAATAAAATCAATATATATATATATATATATATATATATATATATATATAGGTTTATATTACAGAAAAATTCTATAATATTAGAAACACACTTTCTGCAATGTGAAACCAACTTGGTTTTCTTGCACTATATAGTTTGCACTATTTGCACTTGCACTTTTTTTTGTTGGAGTTCCAAATGAAGTATTTTATTAATATTATTTACAAATCGTGATACAATTTGCTCATCAAGAGAGTTCTCTTTTTGCCAAGACGGTTTTGGCACAATTCCAGAATTCTTGACCTGATCTCTTAGGAGCAATAACCGACTTGAATCTTCATGTTTTAGCTATTGATTTTCCACTGAATTTCGTGAAAATCTGTTACTGTATTTGAATAGTTCAAGTTTCCAGTCTTTAAAGTTCAAGTATATAATATATTCCAGATAGTTCCGAAAGTGAACCAGTATTGTTATACTATTGTGAATTGCACCATTTCATGTACGTATCAATTAATTTGAATACTATAATTATATATCGACCATTTTATTGGATCTAATAATATCTACATTCAGATAGAAAATATATTGAGATGTTTACGCGTCTAAGAAATATTAATTGAGATATTTACGCGCCTAAGAATTAAATTTGTGAGATAAGAAAATTTAGTTCCTAGTAAAAAAGTAGTCCCATTTAATGCCTAATTGAAACAAAACGTTTCATAACAATACATTCTCTCTTGTTGCTTGGACTGCATACATCCTAAAGAAATATAAAGCTAAATAAAGTTACAAATCTTTATTTTTTTTTTCTTTTTTTTTTTTTTTTTTTTTTTTTTATTTGGCCTCTTATTTACAAACTAGCCATATACAAAGTTTCCTACATTTATATTCTAATTTTACATTTAACTAAAAAATTATACATAATTTTATAATAATCAATATTTGACAGTAAACTAAATAAATTAAATGGTTTAACTAAATTTTTAATTCTATATAATTCATATAATAAATAATCCCTATTTTCTTGATATCTGCTGCAAATTAAAATTATATGTTCCAAAGATCCCACATCCTTCCCACAGTCACAAATAGCTGACTCTCTCATCTTTATTTTGAACAGGTGTTCTGGGAAATGTCCATGGTTACACCTTATTCTGTTCATCGTACTTATAAAGTATCTATCTTCATTTTTGAATTGATAAAACCAAGGTACCTTTTTAACAAAGTCGTTAACCCTTTATAATATTTTCCTTTATATCTTGATGTTATTTGCCAATCCGTTTTCCATTTATTAACTGCTTTATTTTTCATAACTTTTATTATATCTTTATTTAATACTTGGTTATATTCCATTCCCTTTACGCAAGCGTATTTGGCTAATTCATCAGCTTTTTCGTTTCCTGAAATTCCGGAGTGACCTTTTACCCATCCTATTCTTATATCCTTTCCATTTTCTTTAATTTTCTCCAAATCTTGCAAGATATCAAAATAAATTTTTTCTTCTAAATTTAGGTCTCTAAAAAACACTTGTAATTTATTGATACAGCTCATGCTGTCCGTAATTATAATTGTTTTATTATAATTCTGTTCTTTAGCTTTTCTTATGGCCTCCTTAATTGCAAATAACTCCGCTGTATAGACAGAAACACACCCTGGTAACTTGTAACATTCACTTGTTTGATCGGTTTCTTTATATATAGCAAAACCTACATTGTCCATATCCTTCGATCCATCCGTAAATATAACTTCTGCATCTGGATTATTATTAACAGATTTTAATAAATCGATATTTATAATATTATCAAATATACAACTGTCAAAATATATTTTATTATAATAAGGATGAATGCTGAATGAATACATACTTTCTTGATATTTAATTACTTCTCTAAAACTCTGAATAATAATAGGTATTTTTTTATTCAGCCAATAAATATTACGTTCGCATTCATTATTTAAATCATTAATTTTGTCATATATTTCAGATGAATTGAAATTAATTTTTTTCAACATATATTTGTCACTCAACCATTCATATCTGACTTTTAGTGGCATAATACCAGTTTCTAATAACAGTACATTTGTTGGTGTCGATCTCATCATACCTGCGCAAAATCTTAAACATTTGTATTGAATTTTTCAAGCTCATTTACAATATTTGAATGTCCAAAAATTATGCTACCATATTCCAGTATTGATCTAATTATGGTTTTATATAAATTAATAGATGTGATAGGGTGTGAACCCCACCAAGTACTGTTTATCAGTCTCATTAAACTGGTCTTTTTTTCAATTCTTTTTTTAATATAATTCATATGATATTTAAAAGTCATTTTTTGATCAAAATATATACCTAGGAATTTATTGTTGCAATGAATTTTAATTGTATTAAATGGACTTGAAATACAAGCTGGGAACTTTTTGTTAGAATGCCTCGTAAATATTCCTATGGAGCTTTTATCATCTGATAGTTCCAGACCTTTCTCATTCAACCAAATATGCAGCAATTCCATATTCATAGACATCATATCGATGGCCTCTTTCAAATTATCTTTTTCAATATAGATCAATAAATCATCTGCATATTGTAGAATTTTCGTACCTTCCAACCATATACCTTCTATATCCCGTACATATAGAGCATATAATAAAGGGCTAAGGATAGCTCCTTGAAGTAGACCCTGTCGAAGAACTCTTCCAATCCTTGCATTTTCATTTATTTTAACTTCTATTTCTCTATTAAAGGTAGTATATACCATAGCTTTGATCAATTTTTCTGGTAAGCCAGCATGTACAAGACTTTCTGCTAATTTTCCCGGCACCACATTATCGTATGCACCCTTTATATCGCAAAACAGTGCAACGACATAAGTGTTTCTTGAAAAGGCTAGATGTATGTCTGTGGAAAATATACTTAGACTATCTTGTGTGCTTAAACCTTTTCTAAAGCCAAATTGGCTTTTGGGCAGTAACTGATTGTTTTCAATCCACCACTCGACTCTTCTTTTTATCATCCTATCTTTTATTTTAGCAATACATGACGCCAAAGTAATTGGTCTATATGCATTGCTATCATCAGAATTATTGCTCTTCTTTTTAATTAAAATAACTCTAAATTTATTCCAATCAGGAATTTCATTCGGTGACAGCCAATACTTATTAATAATTTTGAGTAGAATTACTTTTCCGGACTGTGGAAGGTTTTTTAACATAGAATAATGAATGTTGTCTAATCCTGGAGCAGTATCTTTGATTTTACTCCAAGATTTTTCTAATTCCCATAATGAAAATGGTCTAATTAATGACTTTTCTACCGAACCTGTTACTCTATTTCCTTTAAGATATTTACAAATATCATCACCCACTCCAAAGGGCGCAATATTATCAACTACTTCTTCCACTACTTTATCATTAATCAATTCTGAATTCTTCTCATTCTGTGAAATATAATTGTTCATCGATTTAACCATTTTAAAAATAATTTTAGATGGGGTATTAGGATTTAGATTGTTGACAAATTTACACCAACTTTCTCTTTTCTTTATTTTTAGTTCTTTCCGAACTTTAGCTTTAATTTTATTACACTGAAGAAAATTTTCTAAACTCGAATTTCTTCTAAAGTTCTTTTCTGCTTTTCTTCGTTCTTCTACCAGTTTAAAACATTCTTCATCCCACCACACTGGTTTCCTCACTTGAGATATTGTTAACATTTTATTTATTGGTATACATTTTTCCGCAGTTTGATTTATAATATTTGTGAATTTTTCATAAATGTTACTATCTAAATGATTGCCCAATGATAATATTTCATGTTCAATCATTATTTTATATTTTTGCCAATCAGCTTTACCACAATTCCATTTTCTATTGGGAATCAATATCCTGTTACTTTTCACTATATCCAAATAAAAATAAATAGGATAATGATCAGAGCCTAAATTTTCCTCTATTACTTTCCATGTTATTAAATGAAATATTTCAGAAGAGCACACTGTAACATCAACTACAGTTTTAGTGTTTTTAAACACAAGTGTTGGGGAACCATTATTTAATACAAATAAATTACACTCTTCAATTGATTCCATTAAATTCATTCCGTAATTATCATTATAGTTACATCCCCAGGAATGGTGATGCGCATTTACATCTCCAGCTATAATGAACGGTCTAGGAATATTCTCAAATAAATAATTCCATTGTTGTTTCGTAACGTGTGTACCTGGCGATATATATATTGATACCAAATATATTTTTTTATCTCCTAATATTATTGATATTGCACATAATTGGACTTTGTTTATATCTATTTCTCCAATATCTATATTTACAATCTTATAGTTAATTCTTTCGTTAATAATTATAGCCGCTCCACCTTTCCCGTCATATCTGTCAGTTCTGATTATATTGTAATTTTTTAAATAGTACCGTCGGTTCCATTTGAACCAGGATTCTGATAAGAATATAACATCAGTTTTATTTTGATATAAAAAGATTTCCAAACTTTCTTTGTTAGAATTAAACGATCTAATGTTCCACTGTAATAAATGCATAATGAAATTCATAGATTTGGTTTTAATTTGAATTTAACTGTTTAAACGTTTATCAATTTTCTTTTACTTCTAATAATTTCAACTTATGTTATTATTATCAAAACCAACTTTATTTTGTTGTTCACTAATATTTCTAACTTCCACACTATTATACTTCTCGTAAATTATATCCATATCCTTTTTAAATTTTACCACAACTTCCTCTAGATCATCACACTCTTTGTTCCTTATTTTTTCTCTCAGTTTTTTAACTAGCTCCTCATGGATTATTTGTATTTTCCTAATTTCTTCTATTTCTATATTTTTGCCGCAATATTCGCGCCTTTGTGAATTTCTCTCTCCACTTGTTTGTTTTAAATTCCTGTTATTCATTTGTATATATCTGCCATTTTCAGTTTGTCTTCTTTCCATAATTCTTCTAGGTTTATTCATCAGCATTAACCTACTTTGATCAATATTTATTTCTTGTTCTTGAAGGTTACTCAGTGCTTCATACCTATTTTTATTTATCATGTTTGTTCCATAATTAACTGCTTCGTTAATTCTAGGAAATGTCTTTTTGAAGTCTGGATTGAAGTGATTTATTTTTGTTACTTCTGCATAATTTTGTTTCCGAAGAATAAATTTGGCCTCCGAGTACGAAATATTTTGAAAAGCCATTAGCTCTTTTACATTTTTATTAAATTGGTAAACTTCACAATTTTTATCATTTGCTTCGTGATTTTTGTGACATCCAGCGCATTCAAAATCTTTTTCTATGTGACACAATTCAGCATTGTGCTCTCTAGAGCATTTTCGGCATCTTTTTTTGGCCTTACATTGCAGGCGAATATGACCATAACGCCAACAATTGTGGCACTGTATGACTTTCTGTACAAATGGACTCACTTGAAGTTTTACTGAATATATTGATACTTTTTCAGGCAAGTAATTTCCTTTGAATAAAATTTTAACCATTTGAGATTTCAAACTATTTGTATCTTTGTTTCTTTTTTTAATACAAACTACATCAATTATTTCTATATCTGATTTTATTACTTCCTTAATTTCTGACTCATCCATTTCTTCATCCACATTGAAAATTATCCCCGCCCTATATAATTTATGTCTAGGGATATATACTTTTATATTATTCTTGTTCAAAAGGTCTTCCCTAATTATTTTATTCGCATATTCATAATTTTTGAAAACTATTTTAATTTTATTTTTGCCTATTTTTGTAAAATTGTCAATATTTCTACTTATTACTGGGGAAATTTTATATATTATTCTACCCAGTGCCACATTATGATAATTACCCAAATTTTGATTCATTGATTCAGCATAAACTACATATGGGCCTTCATCTAATGCACTATAGTAATTTTTCTCAATATTTAATTTTAATTCACTCTGACTCTTGTTAGAATTTTCCTCAACAACCATGTGGTTGTCATTCCTTCTATTTCCTTTTTCCGCTTCTATAACATCCGGATTACTACTATTTTCTTCTTCAATTTCCATATCATTTTTCTTCTTATTAGTTTCTTTTGAAACTTCTATATTATTAGAACTACTACTTAATTCTTCTTCTATTACCATATCATTCCAATTCCGCTGAGGTTCCTTATTATTAAATCTTAAATTATTTTCATTGATATTTTTTGTTTCCTTTGCCTGATCATCCTTTATTCCCAGTACCATTTTTTTAATTACTCCTTCATTAATGTTACTTTTCTTCGGACTCATTTTTGATCTATTTACCTTATCCATTTTTTTGTATTCTTTTCTTGTATCTAATTTGTTAGTACTAATCTTGACACTTTTATTACCACATCTTATATCAGTATTTTTAACACTATTTACAGTATTCAAATTAACTTTTTTACCATCATTATTTTCACTCATTAAACTACTATCACTATAATCACTTCCATCGTCACTTTCATATTCCATACAATCACTATTATTAATTAAATGAACTGCATTACTAATTTTTATACCTGTCTCGACCTCTGTGCTCACTGTATTATTTCTATAAACCGATAACGGAACGTCATCAGGCCCGAGTTGCCTGTGACTCACCACACTTTGTTGTTGATCTATTATTTATATCAGGTATTTTACGCAACTAGATGTGTACTCGCCGACCGCTCGACGTTGAATGACAAATCTTTATTGCCCAGTAAGGCTAAAATCTTTTATTACACTATCTTAATATAACACAATGAAGTTTGTAACGAATAATTGGGAAAATTGTAAACCAGTAGAGCAAGAGAATCATTTAGAAACTAGGATTTTTTTTCAAATGCAAGCTCAATATCTTTTATCAACATCTAACAATGCATTTTTACATTGAAAAATAAAACATAAACATGATAAATTGCCTATTTATTTATTCAAAAATTACAGTCAACAGGATCAATATTAAAAGGAAAAATGCTGTCTCAGTAGTCAAATTAGGCCGCTGAAGCAAAATGCTCTCTAATCATATATCGGATAAGAAAAATCGATTAAACTAATTCATAATTCAAGATGCACCGCACGAATGTGCAATGTAGCATTTTATTTTAAAATTCATCGAAAAATTGTTTGGTAGGTAAAATAAAAGAAATTAGACAAGAGATGACATGAAGGTACTTTGGAATTAAAGTTACAAATACTAAAACAAATGCAAATTTATTGTTAACAATTTTGTCATGCACTTTTATTTTTACATTTAATCTCGATTTACAATATAAAAAAACTACGTATAATAACTTGTTTTAATAGAAATGAACGAGTTCAAACAAATTCAATGTGCATATATCACAGTTAGGTTTTGTCGGTTTTTTAAAAATCGGTTCCAAAAATCGTTTGTTTTTTTTTTCAGAAAAAAAAAAATAGAATTCAAAAACCGGTTTCTAGCAGAAAATACCAATAAATAATATTGAATGTTGATGAAAATATTGTTGCAAATCAATAGCCGATCTTCGTTTCACTATTATAAAAATATTATAATACTACACCCTTATTTGTAAAAATTACGCATGAACAACGAATAATTAATTGTTTTTAAAGATCTTTAATCCTTTATAATATTATTCAAAATCCGGTTTTCTGAACTGTCGGTTTTTGTATAAACCCTAATAACAGTACTTACATTTTTTGTACTCAAGTAAAAACAATTTAAATCAAGATAAACAAATATCAAAATTTGCATCAAATTGGTAAATTTAAAAAATTGTTCAAAATTAAAACTTTAAGGTTTTTTAATATTACTTTCAAAAATATTTAATGTAAACTTAAATACCTAATTATAATCAAATTAGATAAACAACTAATTTGAAAAACCTCAGATCAAGTAACGCATCTGACATGATAATAAACAACAGACAAATCATGATAATAAACCACAGACAAATAAAAATCCAGAATAAAATTTTTTGCCTTACGCCAAAAATAAATAATAAGATAAAGGTTAAAACATAAATCTGTATCGGTGATTTGTTACTTAATAATTCTATTTACTTAATAAATATGCTAACATAAAAAATGATTAATGGGAGGAAAATTGTTTGATAACAGAGTTTATGCGTAAGAAGGGTAGACATAGTATGGCTTTCATCCTTATAACAATGTTTGTACACAAATCATCAGGAACGCCAAAAGGCAATTTGTAAGCAGAGCGTAAATAATGGCATTAAAATGGATGGCAATTACTGAATTAACAAATACCAATTAAACAGTTCAGTCGAACATGCAGATTTTTAATCAAAATATTAATTGCAAGGAAATCCTGAGCTTTAATTAACTGTAAGAAATATATTTCATTTGCCATCACTAACGATAACTATATAATTGAATACTATATCAATAAAATACACAAGACCAAAGTGAAATAATAAAACAAAGAGAACGATCACAAATTGTATCAAAAGCCTCGTTCATATCATCTCTTATATGACATTTAAATTAAATTTCACGTTTCACCATTTTTGTCGAATCTCAAAGAAATAAACGGAATATTATTCTCAGGTTCATGCACATGTTTTATTAAAAATGCCGGTGGCAAACAAAAAAAAAGTCAAATGGAAAAACGCATTTTCCCCATTGAATATAAAAGCAAGTGTGTATCGATTTTTTATATAAGCTATTGTTACAAAGCACTTATTCGTATTCAAAATAAAAAGTGATATATATATATATATATATATATATATATATGTGTGTGTGTGTGCGTGTGTGTGTGTGTGTGTATACCTTGGTGAATATATTACAAATTATGTAGGTTAAAAAAATAAAGATAACTTATTGATTTTTTATGAACTTCCGGATTTCATAGATAGACATCCGAAATTATTCTCAAAAATAGTTATATTTAAAAATAGTTATATATATAAATAATTATAGTTCAGTAAATTCATTTGCTTGAACAGGCATTGCGTTAACGCCTAATGCTCGAACCTGGTCTGATGAAATTAAATGAAAAAAATTATATTAATACTCTTCATACAGAATAGTAATTATAAAACCTAATCCCATTTATTGCTCTATTTCGTAGTGTAAAATAATTCCCTATATTGCAATGCACCCTGTCCATAAACAGTTCCTCAATCATTAATCCGTCTTTCTAAGTAAATCAGATGCCTTGAACTAATTCACAAGTCAATATATAATTGGACAATGAATATGATGGGAAGTCGCTTGCACCCAAAAATAAATCAATCAAGAAATATTTAAAAAATGCAGAAAGTTTGTAAAGTAGTATTAACTCAAGTCTTAACTAGCTAAAATCAGTACATAACATCACAAACTTCATCTAAGTAACAAGTGTTAAATCAATATTTTAACAAGCAACATTTTTATAATTTCAATCAACCTGGACATCGTATGATTTTATCTGAATATATAGCATTATAAACTTATCATCTTTTATTGGTCTGATATAGTCACTAACTAATTATACCTGGTCCTTCGGCATTATCCGCGAAAAGTGATCTATTTCAACAGAATTCGGCAGCATCTCGGTGGATCACGAACTTTTTCTATCATTCTCGTTATAAAATAATCGGGTCATACCATGTATATAGCTATTAACAATTTTGTTAAAATCATAATATTTTATTATTAAATAATCCAATCACAAAAACTAAATGATAAAAAGATACAAAATCTCTTGTAAAAATCATTCCAATTTATTTACACAGTTTAATAACAAGAGTTTATTAATGAAGAGTTTATGCATATAAATTTTGTCAGTGATTATTTAGGGGAGAGCCAGCTTTAGAGACTTAAAAAAGTCGTTTTTTTCTGCAAAAATGTCTCCCAAAACTAGCCAAGAATACATCCCTAAAATTTCAGAACCAAATTCAAATTATTTTCGGGGTTACAGAATAAATAGTGAGCAAGCGTCGAGCTTGTATATGAGCGAAACGAAAACTTCGACGCGCGTTTTCTCGGTTTTCAAATTTTTCGATTCTTCCTAATTGACGAGAAAGATAGGAAGAAAAATAAAAGTTCTATCGAAACGAAAATTGAAAATATATATGTGTCTTGATTTTTGTTTGTCTCGGATGGAAATTGTGACCTGCATCTTTCCCGCCAAATGACACCTATTTACATATTATGATATATATTTTAATGAAAAACTTCTAGAAGAATGTTGAAATATATATCAATAAAACCTGAAAGTTTCGTTTAAATTAAATATTTATTTCCTTCCCTAAAAAATCCTCAAGAAAGTGATTTTTTGAAGACTCTAAAGCAGTCTTCTCTCCCCCCTTAAGCTTTCAACATTCCAAAAATCATTTCATTTGTTGGGAAAATCGTAATTCATCAAATTTAATACCAGGTAGTCATACAATTTTAAATTTAGAGCACTTACAATGCATTAAATTTATCAAGGAAATAGGTTATTTATGGCTGTCTAAGTACGCGCAATATTAAGATTGTAACCAAATTATAGAAAACAAAGCACAAAATGTATTTATAAGAATTATTTAAAGCAAAAGTGAGAGTAACTAAATCTCTATTAAAATTTGCGATACGCATGGAAAAGAACAAAAACTCTGTAAACAAGATAACAGAACAATTAAGAGACAAGTTCCCTTCAGGTGCATTAAGTGTAGTAATTACAACAAATCACGAACGTCGGATAGAGTACTCTTATAAATTGAATTCCACCCGCCAGTTGGTAACCTACTAGCGTTGCTAGGTGCTCTGGTGTCAATTTTGTGGACAAATTAACTATACGAGGTCTGTTCAAAAAGTACCCGGAATTTTCGTTTTTTCAAAAAAATATTTATTCGTCTACATTAATGTGGTCCCCTTCAAAGTAGTCCCCCCCAGATATAATACACTTATGCCAGCGTTTTTTCCAATTTTTGAAGCACCCTTGATATTCACTTTTTGATATGTCCTTGAGCACTCTCAGCGATTTTCTTCAATCGAGGAAAACCGCCGTCCTTTCATGGGTCTCTTCAACTTTGGGAATAGGAAAAAGTCACACGGAGCCATATCTGGTGAATTTTTGCACTTTGCAACACTTTATTTCATTTTTTACGCAAAATTTAATACAAATTCTTTGACTTTTCAATTCTTCCATTGTAAAAATCGCCGAGCTCAGAAAAACACGTCGAACCTTAGCGACTACCACAGACAAAGTAAACAGTGAATATAGCTGAAAATTTCATCATACTTTAGGGGCATGTATACCAACACAATAAAAAAAAAATTTTGACAATCAGACACTCCAGACCCGCGAAATTTAATTATTAGTAATTCCGGGTACTTTTTGAACACACCTCGTATATAGAATTTTATAATGGCTTTTGTTATACAGTGTACATACAGGAAACGGATTAGATAAGATAAGTTGATTAAAGGACAGCACTGGCGGTAGAATGCTCTATGGCTGGCGAGTGCCCGTAAACGAGTTACAATGGTCCGTAAAGCGAAAATCAAGTGCTTCTATCACTCCGCAACAAACGGACGTACGCAGACGGACGCGCACGGTACGAATTCAATTCAACGAGAATTGTTAGCATAATTCGAAACGCGGAAATGATAGAATAATACAAATCACAAGTTTTATTACATATTATATAATAGTTACATTACAGATTCAAATTAATCATTTGTAATAAACTGTGAAAATTTGGTTATTACAATCAGTAATAAATTAGGCAATAACTTTATCACTACGTTTAATTCTAGTAAACCACACAATAATAAAATTAATACATTTTTACTTCGAATTCCATGCCAACATTGAATTTAGTAAAAGTTGCATTTTTCCTGCCTACTATTAAAATATAATCACAATATACTCTACAGTCTACAGTCTACACCATGCTTCCTATTTTATTAAATTTGTTGAACAACTTCTTGTCTCATTTACTGTTAACTTTATCAACATGCAATAAAAATGATGAAAAACATTTTTTTTATTTTCATGTAGAACAGACTGCCAAGTCACGGTAGTGACAGTCGTCATAACTTACAAACCATATTATTTTGAAATAGGGTCCAAAGCGAAAAAGATAAAGTATGTTTGTTTGAACAAGTTCCCATTATTGCTTTCAATCGGCGTCCTACATTAACAAGATGTGTAGACCTAATTACTTTTAAAGACTCAAATGTAAGTTCTTTCGTTCGATTTCTTTTAATAATAACTCTTACTTGAATACAGATAGATTACATTGTTTGTTATTTTGCTGTGAGTTCAACATTAGCAGTTAATTACCAGCAATTAGTTTTGTTTTAGGTGACATGTATTATTTTACTTCTTAACTAAGGGAAAGGGAAAGAAAAATTCAATACAAGAAAACAAAAGATTTTTTGTTTGTTTATTTTTCATAGCAAACTGTACACAGTACATTCAGCTATATATTATTACAGATATATATATATATATATATATATATATATATATATATTATTTGACTGCGTGAGAAGATTTCACAAAGTTTTTTTTTTTTAAATATGTTTTGTTATATATTATTATATTACATTCATAAGCTTTTTTTCAATGATTCTGTTGTTTTATTAAATTTCGCATTAAAAAATCTCAAAGAAGTAAAATGTAAAATCGAATAGCCCTTTTTGCACTTTTGCGCATGAACTCCAAATTGGCTGTACCTGCTTTTGCTAAGCAGCATGACTCGCGGTCAATACAAATCGAATGTTTTTTAAATCATTCAAATCGGTTGATGCGTACTCCCTAAAGCCTAAATCGTCGGCGAAAGTTCGTATCCGCAAATACTACACACACACTCCGTCGCACACACATTTTTTTTTCTTTCTTTATTATTCAATTGCCAACATATTCAAAAAAAATATGTTTAAAAACGTAAAGATATGCAAAAATTTATATTTTCGACATTTTTGCGATTACCATAACCTACCCTACAAGAATACAAAGCCAAGTAACAAAAACACTATTTAACATTTATTTACGCGATCCATTTAAGTATTTTTATTTGATGGTAATCCAGTTAAGTATTTTTATGTAACTAAGAGAAGCTAAGCAGCATTTTCGTCAAATTCTATTTTTGTTATGGAGAAAAAAGTATAAATACACTTCAAGACAAAAAAAAACTTTTAATATTCATGAAGAAAATATGTCGATATGAACCATCACTTAACCAGTCATTACTTCAATAGGTATAAGATATTACTTATGACAAAAATGATTACGTATTTAATTGTTTATTTATTTATTTTTTTATAGAAACGCCAACCGGCTATGTAGAGTGAATATGTAATATCGTATTGATAATTTCATAACTAAAGCTACTATAACACAAATTATTTCAATAACTAGCTGTAAGTGGAATTCTGTCTTAAGGCAATTAGGGCATCGTGCCTTAAGGCAAATTGCTGAAACTTCCCGTACCAAAAATTATTATTTTTTTTAAAACGATTAACATTTTTGAAAAAAAATTACTTCGAAAAAATTGGATTTTTGAGAAACTATAAATTTGACAAAAAATTACTTTTTTTCGAAAAAAAAATTTTTTTTGAAAAAAAAAAAAAAAATTTTTTTGAAAGAAAATTTTTTTTTTCAAAACAAAATTTTTTTGAAAAAAAAAATGTTTTCTTCATTTTGACATATTTTGGAAATTCTGAACTTTTTTTCAAAGCAATCGTACTGCTTGATCTGCATAGAGACGAAATGTCAAAGCGCGCAAGTGCCGCGCCGCTGTCTAACGCATAAGCATTGGTACGGAACTCATAGAAATGTAAAAAAAAATTATACTTATTGTTAAAATCTCTATAAAATATCTGATAATTTGATGTGCATATGTCTAATGATCATTTTTAACCGCCGAATAGCATTTTTTTTTACTTTTTTCATTAGATCTCCAAAACCGCTAGACCTGCCTTCATGAAAATTTGATCAATTATTCATCTTGTCAATACAAGTAAAATGTTTTTTGAATTATTCAAATCGGACGCTCCGTTCTCTTAAAAACTGAGTTACCGTTTTCGGCACTTTTTGCCCCGTATCTTCGGAACGGCTAGACCTGCCTTCGCCAAAAACTAATCAGCACGTCTCCTTATCAATACGAATCGAATGTTTTTTGAATTATTCAAATCCGTTGATCCGTGTTCCCGAAATCGTCGACGAAAATTTGTATCCGCACATACATACACACACGTACATACATACACACACACATACACACACACACACACACACACACATACATACATCCATTTTTTCTAAGGTATGCCAAAATGTTCAGAAACCTCTGAAACGTAAACATATATAAAAATTTTCATTTTCGATTTTTTTGCGATTACTATAACTTGCCCTACGGGAAGTTAATAAAACAACGAAATTTAGTTAATAATAATAGATAAAATATATAAAGCGCAAAATATGTTTCGTCATAAATAAAAGGAATAACAGTTAAAATTAGGCAATGAAAAATAATAATAGAAAATGATATTTCAATTAATCAAAATAAAATACATCGCACTAAAACTATATATTTATATATATATATATATATATATATATATATATATATATATATATATATATTACAAATGTATTCTGAGTGGATAATAGATATTAATTTGGAAATATGATCAAACAACACTCTTTTTGCACTAATTTATTAAATAACACACTGATGATGAGACAAACCTAGTCTCGAAACGTTTGTGAAAATTATTATTTAATAAATTAGTGCAAAAAGAGTGTTGTTTGTTCATATTTCCAAATTAACATAAATATATATATATATATATATATATATATATAATATATATACATGAAATCCAATTTCACGCGAGTTCAATCATTTAACTTTGAATGATGCGCAATTACGAAGCTCGTTAAAAATTTGCATTTGCATTCACAGCATCATACAATCGATTTTGTAGGACTGCAAAATGTAATTATATGCAATAAAATTACATATTGATAAAAAACATAAAATCGATAATATAAGACAATTGCACGCTGATCTAACCATGCTGATTACAATAATTGCAATTGTATAGAATGAATTTGATTCGTTAGTTTTCATTAAAGGTACTAAATTTTGTGTCTTCGAAGATTCACAAATTGATTTACTATAATTTATTCTTCTATATATCGGATCGCAAACTATCTTCTCCATACTAATTTGTATTTTGTTTTTCAAAAAAAAGAAAACTGTTTGTATTTTATATTAATAGTCTGAACTATGAACTATGAATACTATTAAAACTTGAAAAAGCAATATCAACTAATTTGATGTTGATCGAATTTGCAAAAAAAAACGGCATTTACTTATACTAATAAAAACACAATGGTATCAGCAAAAGAAACTAAAACTCTAAATACATACATACATGGTCCAAAATACATGTAAATATATAATGTAAGTTCACAAATATAGAATAAATACAAAGTCGATAAAAAATTTCAAGAATTGATGCAAAGTTCTATTTCCATTTGATTTTGTATTTAAATCTGGTGCTCATTCGCAGATCAAAGATTTTGAATATTAGCATAACACAAGATTTTCTATAATGTGATGTTGAATCGCTCCTTAAATCAATAGAAATAGAATGATTTTCTTTCATATTTTTAGGAAACACAACAATAGTACAACTACCAGCCTCGTCTTAAAGTAAGTCTTCAGAAAAAGTATTTATACTCCAGCTGATACCTTGAAAAAATTGAACGATGTCAGAAACGAGTTATGCTTTCGATTTCATATGATTAGAAAAGTTGAATTATTTCCGAACTTTAAGTTAAGAGCATTTAATATTTATTCAAAATGATAAATAAAATATCTATAAGCAAAATAAAATATCCGCAAAAAAGCAGGTCCAATTTGCTAATTTGATGTTTACGTTACAAGAATCAAATGAAACCAAATTTGGAAAAAATATGGGTGTGTGTGACGTGTGTGACGTGTGAGCCGATTTTTGACCTTTCGGCGATATTTCCTTAAAAACGACTGAACCGATTTCACAAATTTAAAAGCCAAGCCATGTTTTGTGACAGTAATGCAATCTCAAGTTTATCGATTTATTCATTGTTCACAGAAGTCAAGTAATAATTATCTAATTAGATTCTTTGTACCTGTGTCACCTAGCAAGCAATCTACAAAGGGTCTAAGATTGTGTAAAAAATGTTAACATAAATTTACACGATTAAATTACAAATTTTCTTAAAAAAGATGCTCAATATTTAAACAAAATATTTTGGCTTTTTGTAAGAAAATTCACCATGGCTATAAAGTTATGCACTAAACAGTCCTACAAAAATTGATTAAATTATATAAATTCATCAAAATTTGGGATAAAAGACTTCAATTTTAGGAAATACAAGCACGTGTTTGTGCAATGTATTTAATATAATTACAAATATTATAAATGTTCTTGGAAGATATCAATTAGAAATCGCAATGTTGAGATTTAAGTTAGCAAAAACTTAATATTCGAAAAAAGCGGTTGAAAATTTTATCTAAATATCTAAGTCTCAATTTTAATTGATTATGTCAATTATTACACATATCGGGAAGTTTCTGCAATTTGCCTCAAGGCAGATCGGCCTTATTACCTTTAGAAATAAAATAATATTCAACGTACCGTCGTAAATTAAAAATGGCAAGTGACCTACTAAGTTTAAAAAAACGTAAAAAAAATCCTTTACGAGTTAATCTAAACAAGACATGTAAATGTAGCAGATGCTAGACTCAAAACAATTTAAAAACATGTTCTAAAACAACATATCCAAGTTAAAAGAAAAGCGAAGTAAACAAATATAGTTAGAAGAGCGACAAATGTAAACATTTATATTAGTTCGACGCATTTTCCGCAACACAAAATGAAAAAAGTCGTAATTATTTTACTAGTGAATTAATGTGTTTGATTAGCTGAAAGAGTGCCTATAAGACGGAGTTTATTATGCGTATGGAATCTTTCCTTAACAAAAATTCTCACAGAGTACGACATTCTTGTAATATAAACAATGCTAAACAGTTTGAAACAATAATTCGATGTAAAAATTGTGTCTACATACCAATTTGAAAAGTTCACAATCTGAAGAAATTAATCCAAACTTTATTGTCGGTTTTATAAATGATCTGAAAAAAAAATAAACCTAATTTAAAAAATATCTACAATATTATACACTTCATATATGATATATAATAATGCAATAACTAATACGAATGCTAAAATGAACGATTTATCATCACCCGCAATTATTTGAGTCACTGTAATAACAAATTGAATCAAAATAATGTTAAATTAAAAGTTCTTATATTATCCATTGACATTGCTAATTAAATCGGTAATTCAATTAAATTAGTTATTGATAAAATGATCAAAAACAATGAAAATTATAATTAGTTTAGATGTTTTCAATTTCTTCATATATACTTTGATATTTAACGCGAAGTATGAATATTGAACTCTATAAATGATATCACTGTTATTTGATGCCATAATTATATTTGATGTTCATTTTAGATTCAAGAGTTTTTTATATAACGTGTATAAAAGCTCACACGTGGGTTAGGTAAAAAGAACCAATTGAACCTTTAAAAAGCAAAGGTGTAAAAAACAAAATAGAGTGAATAAAAAAGTAAATTTTGGCGAAAAAAAAAAGTTTTATAAGAGGCAAACTCAATAAATAGTTATTCCACCTCTGCTGATGAATATTTTTGACAACCAGATCAAGATTATTAACAGTGGTATCTCTGTAAAACTAACAAGAAATTTATAGTTGGCATTGGTTAAATAATGTAGCAATTATTTTGCAAAATCCCTTTAAATTGAAATATTGGACCTGTTTGTCCTCTGGCCGTTTCAATTTACCCCGCTCATGGGGTAAAAAGGACCAGGTTACAAATTTTTGAAAAACAAAAAAAGACATTTAGACAATGATGAATTAGCTGGGAGTTTTACTGAACATAGTCAGATAGTTGTATGTTCGATATGTGTTATTTTTTGTGATATACTTTGGTTTTCACAATATAATTGCTCAAAGTCAAATTAGACCTTTGTGTCCCACACCCTACCCTATATATAGTAAAATTTAATTAAGATTTTACCGACAAAAACTTTTGCCGCTTTTTCCTAGAAATATAGTTTCAAGAATATAGAAACAAAGTTTCATAGGATAGAGATAGAATATAATTTTAGTAAAAGCATTAGAAAAGAAACGCAATAAAATAGATTTTAACAGAACATCTTATGTCATAAATGCTAAGTACCATCATCACAATGAGCATGTACTACGGTCTACGTACTACTAGCTAACTTCTTCGTTTAATGCGTTTTTTCACATATCTCGCCACAATTTTCTTAATGCGCTATAGTTGCACCCGAAAGCTTAGATTTTTCCCTTTTAGCAACGAAGGCCGTAGCCGTAGCCGTAGCAGTCGCCGTAGATGTTTCGTACGCTCGCTCGTAGCCAATAAGCAAGAGCCATTAGTGAGATCCCGTAGCGGAACGCAGGTATTTGGCATATGTTCTCGTGTTAATAGCACATTCCGAAAATTAATGTCATAAAATAGATAATTACGTGGGTTTACAAGGTAATATCGTCCTTAGGGGAAAACGAAAATGTTTGATTAACTTTTATTTCAACAATATAAAGAATCTAGAAGAAAAATATACCAGACATTCTACAAAAACATACCATCCTATAGTGTGACAATACTTATTTGTGATTTGACATCCTAGACAATATGTATTGTACATCGCTATCATTTAAAAAAGCGCATATTTAATTTTAAGAAAAATAGTGGTGGATGGCATCGTGATTTAAGGCAAATTGATAGAACTCTTCGTACTGTGAACAGAACAACTTTTTTGAAGATTATTTTTTCTTTGAAAATTTTGATTTTTTTTGAAAATTTTGAAACCTCCGGACCCTGTCTTATTTAAAAACTAACCATATTTTTCAATAAACTCGCACTAAAATTCGATCGACATATCGAAACGCGATAGCGCCGCTTTGCAGAATAACGGATTAAATATTGTGAATCTTTTTATTCGTTTTATTGTACTTAGCAAGCTATACACACAGTACATTCAGCTAATTTACAGGTATATTTATTCGACAGCGTGAGAAAGATCGCTATCCTGCTATAGCACCTTCTTAGATATTATGTGTTTTATTGAAATAAAAAAAATGAAAAAAAATCCGCTAATAATTAAAATATCTGATAATTTGATATGCATGTGTCCAATGATATGACCGCTAAATAACATTTTTTTCCTCTGTATCTCTGAAACCGCTGGACCAGCCCTTCTAAAAATTTAACTAATTCTTTATTTTGTCAATATAAGTGATGTTTTTTGAATTGTTCAAATCGGACGCTCTGTTCTCTCAAAATCACCATTTTTCCACTTTCTGCCTCGTATCTTTGAAACAACTGGACCTGCCTTTGCCAAAACTAATCAACACGCCCCCCCTGTCAATACGAATCGAATGCTTTTTGAATCATTCAAATCAGTTGATTCGTGCGTCCAAAATCGTGAACGTAAAAATTGTATCCAAACATACACACATACTTCCTGCATACGCACAAAAACACACATACACGCATACACACACACTACACATGCATACATCATTTTTTTCTAAGGCATGCTAAAACGTTCAGAATACTGTGAAACGTAAAAATATGCAAAAAATTTCATTCTAGATTTTTTTGAGTTGAGATTTTTTTGGCGAGTAGTGTCACGTTTTAAATATCTTCGAATAACAACACAGGAAAAATAAGTTATAATATAATTATATTATATTACATTAATATCATAATAATTATGGGAGTAAGATATATGATCTAGAATTTCGCATAGTCTAGAATTCTTGAAATAACCTTTTATATACACACTCTACAATTTAGTCTTGGATCTCAATCTGACGTAGATCTAAATTCATAATAAATAGATCCGGGTGGTATTACATTAACGTTTAATGTGATGAAATTTATTTGAATAATAAAGTTTATATAAATCGTGCGAATAGGATTAACTTCTAGATATGCTAAGAAAGTTTAGGTAAAGCCAATAAGTTTATTTTGTTTGGTGACGATTTGCGTCATTCAAAAAATATAGAACGGGGTGTAACATCAGCAAATATCATAATATAATAGTATATAGTGAAATAACACATTACTTTAGTAGATCAAAGATAGCAGTATATTAGCTCTTTGACAGCAAATATAAAATATATCGTATCACTCAATAAGTCCTTAGGATCATTTATATTTGAATATTGAAATTTTGAATTTAATTGGAAGAATTTGATGATGCTTTAAAAATGTTTAAAAACTAGAATTCAAAATGGAAAATAAATTATATCGAGAATTATTGTATTCTAATGACCGCCTATAGCAATATGAATTTATATGTCAGGTCGCTTTTTTATGTAAGTTCGAGCCAAGGGTGTTAAAATCTACTCAAGCTGTAGTACTGAAAAAGTAAAAACGATTCTGTCAAGTTGTTCTAAAATACTTTATTCATTAACTTTCCGTAGGGTAAGTCCAAAATCCAAATCGTCCAAAAATCGAAATTGATTTTTTTTTTTATATCTTTACGTTTTGGCATACCTCAGAAAACCTTTGGCAAACCTTTGAAGATTTCTAACATTTTGGCATACCTCAGAAAAATTGGATGTGTGTGTGTATGTATGGATACAATTTTTCGTCCACGTTTTTGAGCGTACGGATCAACCGATTTAAGTTCAAAAAACAATATAACATTTGATTAGTTTTTGGCAAAGGCAGATCCAGCCGTTTCAGAGATACGGAGCAAAATATGCAGAAAATTAAAATCGAGTTTTATAGAGAACGGAGCATCCGATTTGAATGATCCAAAAAACATTTATTTCGTAATGATAGGGAGAATTGGTGATTAGTTTTTGAAAAAGGCAGGTCCAGCCATTTCGAAGATGCCAAGCTAAATGTACACAAAATTGCAGTTTTTGAGAGAACTAAGCATCCGATTTGAATGATTCAAAAAACTTTCTGTTTATATTGGCAAAACAATTGCTCTTGGAAATAAAAATTCAATATTTTGTTGTATATCAAAAATAATTCAGATTTCAGATCTAATTTTAATTCTGCCTAAAGTTCTAAAGCTCACTTTAATATTTTAGATAAATAATTTTAATTTTGTAATTCAGTTTATATAATTCTTATAAATATTAGACAATGTAACAGTATTTACAATAATCTATTTGAAAACATTCAATATTCCTCGAACATATCGTTACGATACGGGTAGTTCCAGCAATTTGCCTTGGGGCACGATGGCATACACCACTAGTTTATACAATTTTTTATCTATATAAAATTACATACAAAATTGTAAGAAATCATGAAGCAGAGAGATATCGTAAATTAGTGCCTATACCAACGCCTTAAAATAATCAACATAGGTCTCCCCTATATCGCAAAAGCGAAGCATAAAAAAATACGATGTTATTTCGTCCGGGATAAATACTATCGGGAACGAGGATACGCGTCGTGTGTTTGATGGGAAGAATAACCGCGAGCGGGGGCTCGTAAACGCGAAGATAAAAATATGATTTTCATTTTGTTCGCTAAACACGCGAATCGAGGAAAGTGAATTTACGAGGTCAACGCGGGAATGGCCATAGCATGTTTCGTTTTTCACTACACGACCCATATATAAAGCATCTATGAATACATACATAATATATACATTATATAAATACACTTTTAGTATAATGGATCACAAAAAGCTTTTCAACTTTTTATGGTATTGTTTATGAATTTTCATTGCAAGTTTTTCGTTGTGAAATAGACAAAGTAATTATAGATTCATATTTAGGGAAACTATAAGCTCTGCCTGAAACTAACTAACAAACTAATTGTAAGTGCGTGAAAGAAGTATATGGTGAGAGATTTTCCGCTGCTATTTTACAGCTCGAAACCCGAAAAAGCTATTCTCAGTTAGAAACAAATCATGTACATTTTTATAATTTTTTGGATTTTAAATATTTTAAATTTTTCACGTATTTCCTAAATATGTATGTTCAATAACTTCAGGATTTTAATTAATAATATTGAGTGATTAAAAATTCTAATAGTTTAATAATTAACTTTTCGTACGTTAATTATAAGATGAGTTTTAGTAATCGCAAAAAAATCAATAATAAAAATTTTTACGATTACTAGACATTTTAGTATGCCTTAGAATTTTTTGTATGTATATGTGTGTATATGTGTATGTATTTGCGTATGCATGTGAGTGTATGTGCAGTATTTTTCGCCGACGATTTCGAGAGCGCAGATCAACCGATTTAAATGATTCAAAAAACATTCGATTCCTATTAATAAGAATTAGTTTTTGACAAAGGTGGCAGATCCAGCCATTTCGAAGATACGGGACAAAAAGTGCCAAAAATGGTAATTCAGTTTTTGAGAGAACAGAGCGTCCAACTTGATTGATTTAAAAAACATTTTACTTGTATTGACGAAGATTAAATATTGGGGAAGGCAGGTCCAGCGGTTTCGGAAAACCAACACTAAGATACCAATGAAAAAAAATACTTGGCGATCAAAAATCAGATATCATTAAATTATTAGATATTTTATAGAGATTGTAATAATAAATATAAATTTTGTTTACATTATACTGCAACGCGGCATTTATGCACTTCAAAGGTTATTGTTATTTATTATTTATTATTATTTACTCGAAGGTTATTGTTATGTTTACTTACATTATAATTACTTCGTTTCATTCCAAGAAAGATTACGAATTAAAGTATTGAAAATCAGCAAATGATTCATATTATTTAAACAACACATTCTATAAATGCGTAATAACACTCATATATTTATTGGTAATCACTTGTTACCATTTGTGATTTATGTTATTCTTTCATTTCTTACTTCACTTTATAATTTTCCTTTAGTTTCTTAATTATTATTACTTATTATGTATATTGTTTACTTTATTTGATTGTTCTCTTTATTACCTAAGCAAGCAATTTTGTATTATAAGACTTTTTAAGTCTTGATTGACAAAAGAATAAATAAAGGTATAAGAAAAATAAAAAAATAAAAATGTTATTCGACTTTGTTTTTGAAGTTGTATTCAATTTCACATTTTTCTTAGTAATTAAGTAATTATTATTTTCTTCAGTAATTAACGTACGAATTTTCAAGAGATAAATTAGATAAATTGTTATTCAAAGTCTATTGAAAAATATATCTGACGAAATATCAGATCTATATAAATAATCTTATATAACATAAAATTTATATTTTGCATTGGCTAAATTGAGACATTGGACCTGTTTACCGCCTGGTCGCCCCATTTAACCCCGTGTGGGGTTAAAGAAACCATGTGGCATATGTTTGAAAAACAGCAAAAATAAAACACATTTCTACAATGATGAATTAGCTGGGAGGTTTACTGAGCATAGTCAGATAGTTTGTTTGGTATGTGTTATTTGTTGTGATATAATGCGTGTGGTTTTCAGTATATATATATATATAACTTTATCCAAAATAAAGTCATTTAATAAAATCTCCATTATCGTTGAATCGTATGAACTGCTCGTAAATGGAGAAAACATGTTGTGACTAAAAATGTAATAAAATCAAGATAAGAAAATAAAAAGAAAAAAAATCACAGAACATAATTCACCTTTATACTGAATAGCGACAAAAGAAATGAAAGATGCAAAAAATTATATTTCAGCCCCAGTTTGCGAATGAATATAATAATATAATAATGCTTCGTTAAGAATAACTATTATGGAGAATAAGAATACTAATCCATGCTTTAATATAATAATAGCCAGAACATAACAATTTTCGCAGAATTGAATCAATAGTGAGGTAATTATTCATTGCATTTCAACATTAAAATGACAACATCGTCATTCATGATTCTAAGAAAGTACTATTTTACTTAATCACAACACAGGTACATATAGGATTTAATGAGAGTAGGTACTACGTGTCACTGTAGTTAATGAAAGAAATAAATCTAATTGAAAACTAGTTTTGAAGCTGAAACCGGTTTCATAAACAAATAGTAAATAAACCAAAAAATTATTTAGATGATATAAAATTAATTTAAACAAAATTTAATTAAACTGTAATTAGATCGAAATTTCAAAGCCACTTGTAAGTAAAATGTACTGACTAATTTGTAGAGTGTAAAAAATTTATATTTTTTGCTAATTTTAACTATCAAGTTAGCAATGGTTGAAAATCCTATACAATGCAATAATGGAAACTTCCTTGAACAAACATATCTCATATTTTTCCCTTTGGACCCTATGTCAAAATAAGTATAGTTTAGAAGTTATGACGACTGTCACTGGAATAATCGTACCCAGTCTCCCCTACTAAATGTCTATGCGCAATGCAAACAAAATGTTTTTAAAGCATTCAAATCGGTTCAGCCGTTCTCCAAAAAACATGACAGATTTATCCATACCTATAACCTTATACCTGTAGTACTAATTTACAGACAGTGATAATTTTAGCAACACTTTTCTCGCCAAAGAGAAGTAAGGAATGTGGTGGCAAGGCTATGCTACGCTGCGTTTTTCATACAATATATTAATGAAAACTGTCAAAATGCTATGTGGTTGCTATACAGTTAGGCGTTTTAGATATAACCTAGAAAACGCACAAATGTCAAAAAACCATGTTAGATAATAGGGTCTTTCTGACGCAGCTTCATAACGTACGAGTGTCGTTGCAGTTTATGTGTAACACATCTGAATGAACACCAAATACATGACATTTTGACAGTATTCAGTATGAGTAGCAAAATGTATGCAAGTTGAAGCGTAACATGGCCTTGCCATAACATTGGTCTGTTGTGCGGCAGAATTGGCCCATTAGACTATGATTGAATTGAGACTGATTATAAAAACTGCTCCTTACCCCTCTGTGACAAAAACAGTGTTGCCAATGGGTTACCAGAGTGTTACCAATACTTTGTGTTACCACAAGTTGGTGTATAATATTGGATGAATCGGGGAGATGGTAGTTGGTATATGTATGTTGTGTATACCAATTACCATTTTTCACAAAGCAAATAAACATAAATTACATATGAAGAGACATAATCGAAGTTGCTTTTTCTTTCATTCAACTTACTCGAGCAATACGAGCAATGTTAGTTACAGAACTACTGGAAAATTCTATTATCTAGGCACGTCGTTAATTGATTATTCCTGAATAAAATCAGATCGACGGGTTTGATGTGATCGCACGTTACGATGTGTCTCAAATACGGGATTATTTTCAAGTCAGCACAAATAAGATTAACGCTACAGAACATGCGAGATTGAATTTGCCTGTCGGATATCAAAGCATGATTAATTTCTTAGATAGCGCAGATTATGTCATCGCAGAGTTAATGGATTATAATCGTGTCAAAATATGTTACAGCAAACATATTAGAACTTAATTAACGCTGAGTTACTGATTTCAATGTATAAACATTGAAAACATAATACCGACGATGATCATCGAATTCGGGACAGATAAAGCAACATAATAATCACGTTGTGTTTGTTATTTCAGCATCGCAGAACACATGCTGAGGCATAATAAATATTTATCTAAACGGAAGCTCCAACATAAATTACAAGATGAGGGCTCGAACTATTCACTATCTGTCCTAAAACCCAACTTATATTAAAAAAAACTACTGAGCGAGATGAACACGCTTCCAACCGCTTCGAGAATTTTAGTTTTGTAAAATGTATGCAAAACGATCTAAAGATTTCATACCATTTTATGCATTCATGCTTGTACAGAGAAACATACTAAACTTTCAAAATCAATAAAAAAATATTAATATACTAGCTGACCCGGCAAAGGTTGTTTTACCATAATTTCTAGAGATCCAAAAATTGTCATTTCAAACATTTCAGAAAAGTTGATAATTTGAGTTTCTAATGACACTTGCTAGCCGTTTAGTAATGTTTTTGCGTATAATAAAATTACTTACTACAATGAATAATATTCATGTAATACATCTTATTAAATTTAATGGAGCATTATCTGTCAAAACCATTTGAAATTAAATAATTAGGTAAAATTATATAATTATCAATAAAATATTGTGAATTTTATATCGAATGGAAAAACGACTACTGAATTGTTTTTTCCAACATGCCCTTGTAGTATACAATGTCCCTTTTCGGCCGACTATTGTAAATTCATCAAATTTATTGAATGTCCTTTACTGGACAGTTGTAAATAAATGAGATAATAAAAAAAAAAGAACCAATTGACGTATGAGCTGCATGCAATTGTTTTATTTTAAACTACGTTTTTACAGAAAATTTCAAGTTTTTACGCGGTTTTGAAATAATATCTCACCTTTCCCATAATCTCTAGATTAGCACGAACTTTTCAAGACTAGGACAGGCCAAATCGGTTTAGCGGTTTTTGAGTTTTAGCATCCCTAACATTTTGTCGAGCTCTATTTTTCTATATAATATAAAATCTATTTTTATATATAATATAAAATCTATTTTTATATATAATATTACATAATTATGTTAAATATTGTGTATATTTCGTTGCATACAAAATCATCCATGATGACCTCAACTTCCCTTTTGTAGTGGACGTCATCAAGAAAAGCAGTATCAAACATCATGCAAAAATTTACAATTTTCCAAATGCAACAATGGCTCATTTGCTTGTTATCTTTTTATTTTTTTTGTTTTTTATGAACTTCCTGAAGGAAATAAATGTGTGTGTATGTATGTGCGAATACAATTTTTCGTCGACTATTTCGGGATTTGCAAACGTGCTGATTAGTTTTTTATTTAATTTTTTACATTATTTGTTATTAATTTTATTTGTGTATTTTATTTAACCTTTATTATTTTCTCATTATCTTCTTCGATTATTTTTTTATATGTAATTTAGTCCTATAACTCAGAGTTTTGTCAACAACTGTGATTATAATATTGGGTAAATAAAAAGAACAACGTTGCATTGTGTATTTTGGAACATTTGAATAGGTCAAAAAATACCAGAATTGCACTGGTAGAGTAATTTTATAAGACCTGCCGTCCAGTTGTTATAGATTGATATAGAATAACGTGATAAAAATCGAAGTACATGACATTTTTAGATGATTCATTTAGGTTGGAAAAGATCAAAGAATTGTTTTAACAGATCCATTTAAATTTTAAATCTTTTCAATCGTCTTTCAAAAAATTATCTAACATTGTTTATTAGGAAACCAAGCAGCTGCTTTCGAATCATCGATGCGAGTTTAAATTATATACAATATTTATTGGTTAAGCTAACTTTATCAGAAAAATGTGTAATAATATTCCAAGTTTATCATATTTGTGTAAATTAAATTATCATTTGCATAAGTTAATAATTGGCCACGCAAACAGGACTGATATTCTGCACGCACCTATGATAGTTATGGTAATTTAATTACTTAATTTCCAAATATCACATTTAAAACGAAAAACATTGCAAAAAGATAATATAATATATATATATATATATATATATATATATATATATATATTAGGGTGGTCCTTAAAATGGTCATTTTCGAATTTCCTTGCTCCCAGGGGCTCAAATGGTTCCAAATAGATAAAAAACAATTCTCTAGAAGTTTTAGCTCTTAATATTAACGTTTAGATAGAGCGCAATTCAGTCAAAGTTTGTATGGAAAGAGCATGGAA
Source organism: Ctenocephalides felis (assembly GCF_003426905.1). Classification (NCBI taxonomy): domain Eukaryota; kingdom Metazoa; phylum Arthropoda; class Insecta; order Siphonaptera; family Pulicidae; genus Ctenocephalides; species Ctenocephalides felis. Next base: position 90,981,863 of record NW_020538040.1, on the reverse strand, counting down.
AAAATTTTGAAAATTAAAAAAAATGTTTTAGGTGTAACTTAGCGTCAAATGAATGAGTTTTATTCATTCATTTGTTCGCTAAATTACATCTAAAAAACATTTTTACAATTTTTGAAAATTTTTGCATGCTATTTCCATAGAAAACTTTGATTGAATTGCGCTCTATCTAAACGTTAATATTAAGAGCTAAAACTTTCAGAGAATTGTTTTTTATCTATTTGGAACCATTTGAGCCCCTGGGAGCAAGGAATTTCGAAAAAGACCATTTTAAGGGCCACCCTAATATATATATATATATATATATATATATATATATATATATATAATTAAATCTGTTATGCGAAATCTGCTACATCGTAAAGCCAATTCTTAAGCTATAATTATAAATTTAACAAAATGAAATATATCCGCGCCTAAATCTCCAATCAATTACAATTAAAAAGTTGCCCTATCCAGTACATCAGTAAACCGTAAATACAAATTGCGGTAAATAAATAGTCAATAAAAACTAATACAAAAACCAAGGTTGAGATTATTTGATTTATCTTATGGCACTCAACGTTGACATCTTATAAGAATCCACTCATTTGTCAAGTCTCGACGGTTGTAAGACAAATTACGAAGTTTTAGATGCAGAAACATTACAGTCTTATAATATTGTGTAATAGGTTCAAAGAAGATTAATGTCATTAATTACAAAGACAAAAGCGTAGCAACGCATAAACACTTTCGCAAATATTCTTAAAGGAGGTAAAATAATATTGAATTATTATTAAAATATATAAAATTGAGAATAACATCAAGATGAAGATATACTTATATACTGAACGTTTTTCTGTCAAAATTAAAATTAATAAATGTATAACCATAAATTCATAGTGTTACGTTTTCTGAACAATTAGATTATACTTTATGAACTTAATTATTATTGATTTGTATTTTATAATAATCCAACATTTTTCTACGTTTCGAGTTCAAACAGTTTTTTTTAATGAGAATCAGGAAACTGAACTAAAAGATGAAGTTTTCTTTTACATTACCATAAAAAATAAATAAATGATAAACGTTTAGTTTGGTTCAGGAATATAGTTTTATAGACGGTAGAAATATATCGTATATGAAATATAGTGAATATGATTTAAGACTTATTTAACATTTAATTTTGTGTATGTCAGGCAAGGCTTGAACTACACGTCTTTTGTTAGCAGTATTATTTATGTTATTGATCTAAAATATTTTTCGATTGTTACATTATTTGAGTGCGAGAATAAATTATATTTTGTATACAGAAGGTCTGTGCTAAAAGTAAATGTTTCTTTATTGTAGGTTAATAAATTAAATGTTTTACTAACTATTACTAACAAATGTTTTCAATTATAACGTATAAGCCACACAAATATGCCACCGGATATTGTGCTAATACAAATCGTATACAAAAATAATAACATAGATAGTAAAGTTGTATATATGCAGTATTTTGATCAATATATTATATTCAATATACCAGTAATATTTTAATACTAATACCTAGAATAGCGGACAATATATTATCAAATTATTATATTATACCACTGCGTACAAAAATGAGTAACTTTTGAAATCTTTATCTATTCTTCTAAATATAATTCATCCCCCTCAAAATAATCTTCTCGGATGCAATGCAACTATGGCAATACTCTATCTAATTTGCAACCATTTTTATTAGTCCTCCGGAATGGTCATTAATTCCTTTTTTGATTTGGCTTTTGTTTCTTTAGAGAATGAAGTGACACCATGCTAAATCGGGCGAATACGGTGGTTTCAGAACGATATTAGTTGAAAGTCCATTGTGCGATGGTGCATTATCGTAGTGCAAAAACGACTCTCAAAATAGTGCTGACTGACCCATTTGAAATTCCAACAATATCAACAAGCTCTCTAATAGTCAATCGACAACCTGCAGCAGAAATTCTTTGATTTTATAGACGATGAGGTACATCAGTAGATGTTCTTGGTCGTCTTTGATGTGGTTCGTCTTCAACGCGCTCTCGACCTCTTTTGAACCAATCAAAAATACTTGCTCTTGACATTGACTTCTCACCAAAGGCCATCTGTAACACTTTCTTTACGTTCGGGCGGCTGATTTTCATTTCGGACACAAACTTCTTTTTTTTTAATTTTTATTTGGCCTCGCTTACTCTGAGCATTTAGCCACCTACAACATTTTTATTTATTTACATTCTAAATTTTATATCATTTTCAATCTATTTATGTATCCTATTTTATATTCTTTTTAATTTTTTCCTTTTTATTTTCTTTAATTCTTGCTCTTTTTCAAATTTCTAATTCTATTTAACTTTCAGCTTCATTCCAATTTTTTTTCTTCATTCTTCTTTCAAGTTCCAATATTCCTCTTCTTATTCCTCCCAATTCAATTCAACTATTCGAATTCTGTTACTCCTATTTTTCTTAATTTTTATTCAAATTCTATTTAACAAATACAATTTTTATTTGATTTCAAATTAACTACACTTATTTTTTTTCATAAATTCTAAGTCATTGACAGGATTTGATTCGAAGATCTCTGTCATGTGAATCGAACACGCTACCAAATAGCTATGCTCGCCACTGGGCACAAACTTTAATGCTACTTCTTTGTTGAATAATTTCAGATATTATAAAATTCGAAAAAACAGAAATTTGCAAACAGAAGTAACTACTACACCAATAAACTAATTGACGTAAAACTCGACACATGTGTCAATAGACTCTTAATATTGTGTATGTAGAAAGATTATAATACATCGACATAAAAATACTATGTGATGAAAATAAGATGAAAATGATATCTGTGGGATGGGAAAATGAAATCAAAATTATCCCATTGTCACAATTAAATGAAACAGATATCACAACAGAGTCCAATTTTTGCATATCTGAATATAGTCAATCTTTTCGACAATTAAGTCACCAGATAAGAAACAGTGAATGAATTTTGATATCAGCTCGCCCATTAAATTTTATCACATAATCGCTCGAGTAACTCTTTGTGATACGCCGGCCGGCCGCACGATATTTACATACGACAAAAAGAATATGAAGAACATTCGAAAGCGACAAGGAAAAATGTTTTGTTTGTCGGCTGCGGATCGGACAGGAAGCGGAGCTGCCGAAGCCCAGATCCGCAGGAAATGGAAAGGACGCTTCGGAAAGCGATGGAGGAAGACATCAGGGGAAAGCCAAGCAGGTAAAGCGATAAAAATGCGAACAATATGAATTATTACGTAGGGCGTTGGAAGTTAACTTCTCTTTCATTTCTTACAAGGTGCTTCCCTGTGTATTAGTGGTTAGAGCAATGGTTCTAAACGTTTTCCGCACCGCGCTCCCCTGTTCTTCAAACAATTTCATTTTCATTTTTTCAGCAATTTCATTTTCATTTTTTCAGCAATTTCATTCCATTCCATAAATACTCAACTGACATTATATCTGACTACAGTTAATATGCAATATTATGTATAAAAACTAGTGGTGCATGGTATCGTGCTTTAAGACAAATTGCTAGAACATCCCGTACCGAAATTTAAAATTAAAATTTTTAAAAAACCTTGAGAGGAAATTTTTGAGAATTCTGAAGTTTTTGAAAAAAAAATGACTTTGCTGCGTAGCTGCTTTAGAGAAAAAATATCGACTGCGTACGCGCCGCATCGCAGATTAACGGATAAACATTGGTACGAAACCCATAGAAATGTAAACAAAATTCATACTTATTATTAAAATTTCTATAAAAAAGATCTGATAAGTTGATGTGCATATGTCTAAGGATTTTTGACCGTCGAATGGCATTTTTTTTACTTGTTTCACTCGATCTCTAAACCGCTAGAACAGCCTTCGCAAAACTTTAAACGATACTTCATTTTGTCAATACAAATAAAATGTTTTTTTCAAATAGAATCTGACGCTCCATTGTCTCAAAAACTGAATTACCATTTTTGGCTCTTTTTGCCCCGTATCTTTAAAACGGCTAGACCTGGCTTTGCCGAAAACTAAGCAGCAAGCCTCTTTATTAAATATCTTAAAAAATGTTTTTTAAATTATTAAAATCGGTTAATCCGTGTTCCCGAAATCGTCGACAAAAATTTGTATCCGCACACACACGTACATCCATTTTTTCTAAGATATGCCAAGATGTACAGAAACCTTTGAAACGTAAAGATTTATAACAATTTTCATTTTCGATTTTTTTGAGATTACTATAGATTGCCCTACGGGAAGTTGATATCATTATTTTTTTGTAAATTATTTTATATCATTAACTTCCCGTAGGGTATTGTCGTCCAAAAATTAAAATTTCACATATCTTCAAGTTTCGAAGGTTTCAGAATATTTTGGAGAAAATTGATGTGTGTGTGTATGTATGTATGTATTTATGTATTTTTCGTCCACGTTTTCGAGAGCACGGATCAACCGATTTGAGTAACTCAAAAAGCATTCGATTTCTATTGAGGAGACGTGCTGATTAGTTTTTGGTAAAGACAGGTCCAGCCGTTTTGGAGATACAAAGCTAAATGTGTAAAAAATGGCAACAAAGCATCCGATTCGAATGATTTAGAAAACTTTTTGCTTGTATTGACAAAACAAATAATTTTAGGGAAAGAAAATAAAATATTTCAAAATTTTAGATGTCAATCTAAATGTCCTGTTTAATCTCACTAAGAATTTTATTCTTGCTAGAAACAAGCCATTTTACCAGAGTACAAGACATCCAAAGAATTAATGAAATCCCCAAGTTTTTCATTAAACTAGTTAATGAAGAACTCCACGACATAAAGAGTAAGAATGTGTCAAATTTACAGCTCGCTTTAGTTTCTGGTGCATGAAACGCACAATGTTCGTCCGACTTCAATATTAAATGCAATTTTACAACAACCATAAATCTTAACTGCAAACAAAATCAATTAAACATTTTCTACAGATAATGCTAAGACCCGACTGGCAGTTCGCAAGATGCAAAAGCCTGTTTCCAGACTGTTCGCATTATATACGAAAACTACGCAACACTTGAAAATTCTACACTGTACCTGTATTGTATTGTAAGCTAGTACATATTTCGCTAATGATTTTGCATGTAAACAAGACGATATTTCCCTCATATAATATATTTGTTTGTATAAACGGAAATATCAAAATATAGTGCGTAGAATATCGAACTTGATCCACAATGATGGAAGAAAACTTGCAAAAAAGTAGTTACTATCCTATGGGAAGCAACCAAAAGTTCTGCCATAATTAAAAGTAGTCTTTCATGAATACCTGTGGATCTCATTGAAACGCTGAATAAAAATATTTTTAGGAGACCTAAGACTGAACATACGTGTTAAATTTTCTTGTTTTCGAAAGCAAAAATTGAAGTATAAACTAAATAAAAATTTATATAAAATTTAAACATACATACATGCATCACTTACAAATAATATTATTAATCCAATTAATTATGTTGACAAGCAATTTAAGACTTTTTCAAATATTTAAAATCTAGCTTAGACAACATAAAACAAATTTCTCAGAACACAATTTCACAATTTTCCCATTTTCTACAAAATTTCAAACCAGTTTCAATGTATCGATTTCTCGAACGTTAGCGAAATTCGTCAAATACAAAATGACTGATGTCCAATTAAATACAAAGATCCTAAATAAATATTAGAACTGCGATAAATCGAACCCGAATCGGGTGTGACAAAGTATGTTTATATGAAGATAAATCCGTATTTTGAGCTAATAAAATTGGTTAAAAAACATAATTAGTTCAATTTTGATGTAAAACTGATTAGCAATGGTAGATATGATCACCTATACTCAGTAGGGTAGAGCAAGGCCCAAAGTCCGCGAGTAAAAAGTTCCACCACTGATATCTCAAAAACAAGTAAAGTTAGGAACTTTTTAATAAAAATATTTGAAAGTAGTGAAAAAAAATGTTTAACCAGCTATCGCCTTACGACGTTGCTATCGGGAGATAAAAGACAATGTTTAAAAATCCATAACAAAAGTATTTACTTTCGTTATTAGTTTTTTGGGTTAGTATGTTATTTAATTATAAAGTATAAGTTATTTAATTTAAGTGAACCTTTACCCTGGCAAAGGTGCAAACAATAAAAAATAGTAAATAAAAAAGTAAATTAAGTAAAAAAAATCCTGTTTACGAAAATAAGTTAAATAAATCTCATTTTATTCCGCCTATGGATGAAGAAGAGCCAGGTTACAAAATTTTGAAAAACTGAAAAAATAACATTTTCAAAATGATGAATGGGAGTTTTACTGAACATAGTCAGATAGTGGTTTGTTTGATATGTTTAATTGGATTAAAATTTATTTTAAGTAACATTAATCCTAAAAATAAATTTATAATAGAAACCGTTTTTATAAAGTTACAAAATTAGAAAATCCATAACATACAAAATTGATCAAGAAAAATTAAAAAACATATATTTCATTGAAATTAGATATATTAGATCTGTGCAACATTTTGGTGAGGAGGTCCAGAAAAAAAGTTATTAGTTCCGTATCGAGATTTATAATGTTTCAAGTAAAAAATTAACAATTTTTTTTGAAAGTACGGATTAACCAACTTGAATGGGGTTTCAAAATTTTCAAAAAAAAAACAATCTGTTTAAAGTTCTTCCCAGCGCTCGCAAAATCAACAATTTATTTTTTGTTCAAAACTTGATACATATTCTTTTCAAAGCTTGTTAAATCAAAAACAATTCCTTATATAACAAACTAGAAATTACTCTCAACTTTTATTCAAAGTTTCAAAAGTCTTAAAGTATCTATCTGATGTCTTACTTAGAATCTTAAAAACATTTGTTCAGAATCAATATAAAGCTCGTGCAGATTACAATTTTCTGCTCTTCGATCTGTAGTACAAAACTATAAAAATACGTACTTTTATTCCGAAGTAAAAATAGTAGAAACAACTACATCGCACGGATAGAGAACCGGATGCGCGCTGAAGTGCGTCCAAGCAAAAGGGAATCCCGACTCGACATAAATAAAAAACAATCTGACAACATTCGACAGCATTTGTTTTCCGCACTCTGATTTACCACGCATTGCGATCATGATGGACGTTTTATAATTTCATTGGAAACTATGGGCTCCGCAGGCAGGAGATGTGACCAAAACAATAAAGTGGTGCATGGCATCGTGCATTAAGGCAAATTGCTGGTACTTCCCATACTCAAATTAAAATTTTATTTTTTTTGATATTTGTAAAAAACATATTTTCGAGAATTGACATTTTTGAGAAAAATGTTGTTTTTTTATATTTTGAAATTTTTTCAAAACTTTGAACTTTTTGCACAACGCAATCGCGCTGCGTAGCAGTTTTACAGATAAAATACCGAAGCGCGTAAGAGTCGCGCCGCAGTCTAAAAGATAAACATTAGTATGGAACCACTAGAAATATAAACAAAATTTGTATTCATTATTAAAATCTAATTGTTATTCAATTTTCAAAACGGCTGCCTTTGCCAAAACCTTTGTATTTATTATTAATATCTAATAATCATTTTTGATCGCCAAATGGCATTCTTTTATTTTTCTATTGAATCTCCGAAATGCTGAACCCGCCTTCGTTTCTTCAATACAAATAAAATGTTTTTAAATCATTGAAATCGGACGCTCCGTTATTTCAAAAACTGAATTACCATTTTTTGGCATATTTTGCCGCGGCATACAATGTTATCTTTGTATTTGTATCTTTACATTGCATTGCATTGTTTGCATATTGCATCTGTAATTTCGTAAAATCCTTTTAAAATTAAAAATAAAACATTGGATCGGTTTGTCACTTGGCTGTCCCATTTTACCCTGCCTATGAAGCAAGAAGGACCATGTGACAAATTTTTCAAAATAGAAAAAAATAAATATATTTCTACAATTTTGAATTAGCTGGGAGTTTTACTAAACATAGTCAGAAAGTTGTTTGATATGTGGTATTTTTTGTAATGTAATTGATTTGGTTTTCACAATATAAATGCTCAAGGTCCAATTAGACTTAGTGCCCCGCCCTACTCTATATTTTTACTATATAATACTTAATCATAACAAACATTTATAACGCACTTGCTTAAAATCATAAAATATTGGGAAAATCAGATTCCTCCTAAAAGTCGAAGAAACAGATTTTTCACAGGCTTTCATACAAAATTGTCGAATAAGATGAATGAAATACATTAGTATGATATTATTCATAGAATAAAAGAAAAGCATATACCACACACATTATCTTTGAAGGAAAACCAATAGGAAAATATATACATCGTGATCAGTCTACACGTGTGCAAATTTCTCTTTTTTGCATTCGCTAAATTACAGCGAATGAACAAGGCAACGAAAATAATGACTTCTGGTTAAAACTTTGTTGGCCTGCAGCGAATAGAAAATAGATAATTGATTGAAGACAATTATATATTTATATATATAGCGTCATATAAAAAGGTTCTTGAAAAAAGGCGCACTTTATTCAAGTGGCACTAAATAGTATCGTCCACTAAAACTGGCAAGAAGATGTCGAACAACTTACGTAATATGCGATCATGAACTTTTTGCGAGAACTGCTAATAAAGTTTATGGCGATAAGACTCGCATTCAACGATATACGTACACGAACAAAAAAAACTCTAATTACAGTTAATGCAGTTTTTCAAATTAATTTAACTCGGAAGAGCTCATTGAAGTGATTACGTTGTTTCCTATGTAATATCCGACCCAAATCCCATTACTTTAATGAGGGATTCGAGGAATCACTCCCTGTTGAATTTTTAATAATAAAAAGATTACAAAATAAGTAAAATCTAACTTGGCAGATGCATGCTGTAGTTAATAAGACTGGAATAACGGAAGGTAATAAAAAAACGAAGAATTATTAAGTTATCATCAAAATTTAATACAAATAGTGGAGATAAATGATAAACATCAATGATAGAAAATATAATGTTTTAAAAGTAGAATTTTCCATAATCTTATCACTCATGGTTCCAAATTTGCCTCAATAGGTAGATAGTCTACTCATGTTAAATTGTTTTCTAATTGTGATAATTTTAACTTGAAAACATATTTTGATCTATGTTGCCAAGTAAAAATGGAAATCAGGATTGCATGATATCAATGAAATACATGCTTTGAATTCGGAACTTTATGGTCGCAAGGCTTCCCAAAACCTAATAGATAAAACAAAAAAATATTGTGAATTTTTTTTATAAATAAAGTAAAGATAAAACGTGAATTCCAGTGAAAAATGATCACGAACGATTTGCAGCGGAATCATACTTTTAACTTTTTATCTTTATTGCCTGCTTATTATAATTAAAAAAAAAAAATCTTTCATAAACTTTTATCCGAGAGAAAGTAGCTGGTTAAGTATTTAAAAAACTATTTAAGTCATATTAAAATTTATAATAATTCAAATTAAATAACTTAATACGTGCTATACGAATTCATCGAAGAGCAAGCAGTTTATAGTTGCATGAAGTCCATAATAATGGATAGATATATATAGATATTTTATCATTTTCGCAGCTAGAAATTGGACCAAAAATTGCATAAATGTAGCGTTAGTAGCATAAAAATGAAAGTAATCCTTTAACACAGTTTAATCAAGTTTAAATTTATAGAAGTATCATGCAATTAGTTTACCATATGCCAATAATGTACCAATTGCACCCACATTAATTATTTCCAAGGACAATTTTAATAAAATAGCAGTAATCTCTTAAAGTAATGAAGAAAGTAGAATATAAATATAATAGTAACAAACCAATTAATACTATCTACACAACGTCTGTTGATAATTGCTTGCGTGTGCACTTTTTCCTTTAAAGAGTCATGCAATTACATAATTATTGCTACTTGCACAAACGGATAACAAATATATGAAAAATTAATGAATGTTTAGTGAGCATTTCATTTCAATTTTTTATATCCGTTAATTGCTTTACCCACATTTTATTTTCTCTTTACGAGTATAATAAAAAACAATCATTTTTAAGTGAATATTTTATATACTTATTTACCTATGAAGCAACAAACAACATTTTTACCTTATTGTTTGTGTAACAATCGATCAGTATACTTATAATTGAAACAAAAAATTGAGTTTGATTGAATTAAATAGTTGTTATATTATTTTCTCATCGAGTTTGATTGAATTAAATAGTTGTTATATCACTTTCTTATATTTTTAAACAGCGATCAGAACTTTACTGGTCTTTGAGCTTTTGTGATGAAACTTCTTAAACTTATCCCTTTTTAGAACTTGACCTAACAGCTGTCATAATTATTAGAATTTCTCACATAATGGCAATATATTAATTTAATGCAACAATTATAGAGAAAAAGCAATTTTCACTAAACAAAAAATATGTTTTTTTTAAATAAAAACGGATATCACTATTGCTGATATCACGCTGACCGAAGTGGGAATCCAATCTGAAACCTTGTGGATCCAAGGTTAAAGCTCCATAATCAGATTATATTATTTAAGATAATTTATTAAAAAATTAATTGTCTTATTTCTTTTGAATGTTCTCGAACATAAATGCATATAAATAAATATTTAACCCTCCGTCGGTCGGATATTTTTTCACCTTCAAACGGTCGGAAAGGTCTGGCTAGACCTTTGGTGTCTTATATATTAACGATTATTAGTAGTAAATATTTATAGTTTTGATTTTTTCTTTTTCTTACCGTCTTTTGCATGTGTTGAGCTTGTTCATAATAAAAATATTACATATTATACTATATAAAAAAATCAAAAAATATAAAAAAATCGTTACTTTTTTTTGTTAATTTTTCTGTTTTATATCAATGAAAAACAATATTTATTCTTTTTCGGCGCCTTTGAAATGAATGTGAAATTCAAATGAAAACGAGATGAGGTGCGTCGCCTTTGAAATGAGCTGTAAAACTCAAAGTGGAAATATAATTTCACTACAGCTTTGCCAAAAAAAAATTTTGAACGCAGTACGGGTAGAAATTTTTTTGATAATGTGTGCATTACTCATCCGATTTTCAGTGTTTGCGATTACCAATAAGTTTGGTAGGTTTTCAAGGATCTCTCGTCATGAAAATACTAACATTCATGTTACAACACATAGCAAAGAATATATACAACCATAGATAAACAAGTATACAACGCAGTTTGAATAGAAAATACCATGTAAAAAGACAAAATACTGGTTTACATAAATTAAAAAGCGTATATTTCATACAAAATGTATGGGTGGTCTGGACAGACCTTTCCGACCGTTCTAAGTATAAAAAAGTTAATATCCTTATAATTATCCTTCTGTACATTTTTTCGTCCTGATTTTTTCAATGATCGACAGCTAATGAAAATTTAGGAAAAGTCAAGAAATTTCAAGTCGATAGGATTACTAAAAGTTTTTTTTTTAATTGAAGTCGAAAAAAGTCTGGCCAGACCACGCCGACCGACGGAGGGTTAAATCTTCTCCTTCTCGCATATAAAATTTTAACAATATTGAAATACGCTCCAATTTTATTTATATGTATAGATTGATATAGAGACCACGTACATGTAACGAAATCTTAATTCCCCAAGAAAGTATCTTTCATAAATCAGTATCAATTTTCTACGTAAGGCTCACAATTTCTAATCTGATTTAATATCAGGAATCTAATTCGTCACGAATGTCATTCCAAAGAGAAATAAGATCAGACAACTGATGTATACTTAGGACACATTAAATAATTCTTATGATACAAATGCCATTGGTACATAATAAAATATCTAACCAAATCATTATGTGTACATTTAACGAGATGATGAAAACGACTTTGAGACCCGATCCGATAACGATAATAAGAGCCCCAGCGAAGAGGGAATCGTGCCAGTCATTTGGAGTGACAAGGTTCGCAAAACCTGAGATTGAAAATAAATTATTCATCGCGAAGGGGTAGATGCCGCTGGGGAAGGAAAGATACGTAGGGCACGTGGGGTACTTCTACAATGATTATTTTTCCATTTAGAATTTTATGAAAAAAACTGAATAATTCAAATTTAATAAAGCCAAAAAATTAATAAAAAAAGAGAGGACCAAGAGACATGAATATGGTTTATATTATAATATACAACGGTCCTGCAGAGCGCTTTTATTCACTGATAAATTAGTAATCACAGATAATATTATATGAAAATATCAGTATTTTCATATTATCTGTGATAATAAGAAAAATATTATTTTAACTAGTAGTACATGGAATCGTGCCTTAATGCAAATTGTTGAAACTTCCCGTACTGTAATTTAAAAATTTTAAAGATTTTTTTTTAATTTTTTAGAGACGAAATATAGTAGCGCGTAAGCGCCGCGTTGTAGTGTATCGCAGACAATAAGTACTTAATATTAAAATCTCTACAATGCATCAGATAATTCAATGAGCATATGTCTATGATCATTTTTCACCGCCAAACTGCACTTTTTTTAATCTTTTTTTTATTGGAACTGCCTTTCCAAAAATTTAATCGATTTTTCAGTCCACTAATACAAGAGGAATGTTTTTTTTAATTATTCAAATCGAACCCTCCATTCTCTCGAAAGCTGAATTGCCATTTTTGACACTTTTTGCCTATATCTACAAAACGGCTGAACATATCACTGACAATACGTCCCATCACTAGGAATCAAATGTTTTTTGAAACATTCAAATGGGTTGATCTATGCTCTCAAAATCGTTGTCAAATATTTGTATCCGCACATACATGCATACATACTACTCACAAATAAACATACATGCATACATCATTTTTTTCTAACAAGTAAGGTATGCCGAAAGGTTCAAAAGACTTCGAAATGTAAAGATACCCAAAAATTTCCATGTTTGATTTTTTTTCAGACTACGAAAAGTTAAAATATTATTATTAAAATAAATTACTTCGAATTCATTGTATGTTATGGTGCTAAATTGCACACGATACAGAATGGTGAATTTTATACATTTTGGCTAAATAATCATAATCAATATAGAAATAATAATGGCATATACAAGCATAAATTATCATTTAATTATTGAAATTTTAAATACATTTTCTATAAATAATATGCAAATATATTTTATTTATAATAAAAAATATTTAAATACTTTTCTTAATTCCGCAGATAGACATTATGTATTTAACTTTTTAATATATTGGATAACATATTCATTTTCTGAAGATAAAAATTTATATTTAAAATTACTTATTGTTAGTACATAAATGATTTATTGAAATTACAACCTTGTTAAATAAAAGATACATCAGTGAGAACTAGTAAACTGTAATATCTCCATGTTCTTTTACAGAAATCTCCATTCTTTCTTAAAAATTTTTGAGTTTTCATATCACTTGAAATATGGTAAAATACGATTTAATAATTCCAAAAATGACAAACGTACGGATGTACAAAATCAACATAATTAAAACACATGCAATTCATTACTCATCATTTCTTTATCATTATATAAATGATTAATTAAAATATATTAAAATATTTTTCACGCATTCGAATAATTAATCCCACAAGTTTAGCGATAAATGCAAATGCAATGTAAACTGCATATTTGCATACTCATATTTGCATTTTCAATAGTAGAACCACTACAATATTTAGCTGTTTATTTGCAAATGGTATAATTTAAGGGAGTTGTTCTTTTTTCGTTACAAAAAATGCAAGGTATTTGTTTTTGTTTTTTCTCGAAATGTATTTATCATAGCGACATGCGGTTTTTTTTAAACAAAAATTACAAAATCATAGAATATTACGTGATTTTCTTCTTTTCTTTTTGCGCCGTCATTTTTTAACCAGGGGGCGCCAAAGTCGGTCTTGCAAAATCGATCTCTTTTGCGGTGCCACAGATAAATCCGTTGCGCATCGCCCGAAACAAAAAAAAAAGAAATTACGTTGAAGAAGAAGTTTGTTTCCAGTCCCCCTACCAAAATAAAAGAAAAAAAGCAAGAAGGAAAAAAATGGCAGCTATTTAAAAAAAAGTGTCAAAAAAGGCCTTTTTTTGGGACGAGAAGCTTCGCAAAATTTTTTTGCGTAATGTTATCAAGTTGTTTGAGGTAGGGGGACTCGGTATTGCCGTGGTGAACAAATTTAAAAAAAATTCAAGTCGATCCGACTTGTAGTTTTTGTTTAATTTGTGGCACCGCATTGAAAAAAGTCAATTTGAGAAAAACGTATTTAAAGTTCTTAATATAATGTACTGAACACACCATTTAATTTAATGTACTAAATACACCATGGTGTTCAAAGATGCTGACACATTAAAAAGGTCATGTGCATGAGGTATTATAATGAAAAAGAGGAATCTGGCATACAATAGCTCGCGGAGCGATAAAAAAAACGGTTTCAGAGGATCATACATATAGAGATATATATATCTATAACTTCGTCAAAAAAATAGATATTGAGATGATTTTTTTTTTGAAATGATTCCAATGTTTTTATCTTTCATAATATCAAAAAATCTCAAAACCGAAACAAAAAAAAATAAAAAAAGAACAACCCCCTTAATGTGGTTTCGTTATATAAATCGCTGAAATGTGAAAATAATACATATTATCTTCTGCATAAATAAGCAAATCGAAGGAGAATCAAAATTATAGACTTGATCTATTTTCTTTTTAGACGTTCATTGTGTTATATTGTTAAAATTAGCAACACATATACGAGAGAGACATGTTTTTAATAGACAACGCTAATTGTGTTCATGAAACTTGTTTAAAAGGATTTGACACAAAAAATCAAGTGCTCAAATTTAATATATAATAATAATTTATATATTTAATTAAATGACTTTCAATTCTGCGATTAATCCACAACATATGAAGAAGATGAAGAATACTCGCTTGATTTATTTACTTAAAATAACTTGAAAATCTTTAACAAAGTTTATGAAATCTTTCAATAATTATTTTACATTAACAAATAAATATGTATTAAAAATCATATTGTTAAAAAATTCTTCATGCTGCGCAATGAAAAAACACCATATCATATTTAAAATGAGAAAGAGATGTGAATTCCGATATTAAGTATCCTCAAGACAAAGATACTATTATTTGTGAAAAATAATATATTATTAATCTTTCGCAGAACTTTATGCGAAAAATAATATAATGAATGCCTTAAAAATAATATAATGAATTACATTGAAACATATAGCATATCAAAATTTAATATAACATCTAATGCGTTATGATAATGAAAATTGCTGCTCTGATTGTATTAAATAATTTAAATGATAATAATCCTAAAAGATACTTAAATTCTCAGAAAATACGATTTGCTAATTTTATGTTTTCTCGACGTTTCAATCCTCCTGAATTGTTTGAGATCAAATTGGAAGAAGAATGTGTGTGTATATGAGCCGATTTTTCACCTTGCATTCAAATTTTATCAAAAACGGCTAAACCGATTTCAAAATTCTGCAAAAAATTTAATCATTTGCAACAGTTTCTGCATATTATGATGCTTTATAGCAACTTATAAACTACTCGTAAATTAGTACGTACAGTAAAAGTCTTTTAGTCCGGCACCCGACAGTTCGAAGAGCCCGATAGTCCGATTTTTTTTCGATAATTTCGTTTTTTTTTTCAAAATTCGGGAGATTTCGGGATAGTTTGGACTCATGCGAAAGAACTCACTATTCAGTAATAGTTGTCTCCATGGTAAATTTGATTGTGCCTTGGTTCATTAACGAAGTATGTTCTACGAAATACGTAACCCCTACATTTTACAAAGGATTGGATTCGATTGTTGTGTTAATCGTACAATGAGCTTTGTCGTTTGTATTTCCTATTGATTTGGTAGTTTAATTATTAACTTAATTATTTTCATAATTATCGACCGATAGTACAGAATTTTCGATAGTCCAACTTCGATAATTTACACATGTAAAAATGGCATTACGCCTAGCTCCAAGTACAAATTTCTCCAAGTATAAGGGCAGTTGTTGTATATAATTTGAATCTATAATACATATTTGAATTTATAATAAATATATTAATATAATATCTGTTTATATAGCCTATATGTTTTTATTTATTTTCATATACACGTACTCAGGTGTGTTGCAATAATTATATTGTAATCTCAATTCGTGATTATGTCGAGTATTTACAAATAACTAAACTAAACATATGATTCAAGTTTATGACGGTATACTAAAAATGTATAAATAGTAAGCCATGCTAGGTAAATTCAAGAGATTTAAATGAATTATCGATGTTTCTCATTATTTAAAATAATAAAAACGTTAGCTATTTATAACGGGTAGTACTGCCTGCCCTAGGAATAATGATGGTGTGTGAGATTTTCCATTGCCATTTCGCACCGCAGTGTCCCAAATCGACTATTTTCAATTAGAAACATAATATTGATCTATATATTTAAGTAAAATTGGACATCGTTACTGCACAATGTCAAATTGCCCAAAGTGGAGTTCTAAAGCAAATATTTAACTTCCCGTAGGGTAAGTTATAGTAATCGCAAAAAAATCGAAAATGAAAATTTTTATATATCTTTACGTTTCAGAGGTTTCTGAACATTTTGGCATACCTTAGAAAAAATGGATGTATGTGTGTGTGTGTGTATGTGTGTGTGTGTGTGTATGTACGTATGTATGTACGTGTGTGTATGTATGTGCGGATACAAATTTTCGTCGACGATTTCGGGAACACGGATCAACCGATTTGAATAATTCAAAAAACATTCGATTCGTATTAATAAGGAGACGTGCTGATTAGTTTTTGGCGAAGGCAGGTCTAGCCGTTCCGAAGATACGGGGCAAAAAGTGCCGAAAACGGTAACTCAGTTTTTGAGAGAACGGAGCGTCCGATTTGAATAATTCAAAAAACATTTCACTTGTATTGACAAGATTAAGAATCGATAAAATTTTCATGAAGGTAGCTCTAGCGGTTTCGCATATATGGAGGAAAAAGTAAAAAAATGAGCCATTTGGCGGTCAAAAATGATCATTAGACATATGCACATCAAATTATCAGATATTTTATAGAGATTTTAACAATAAGTATACATTTTGTTAACATTCCTATGGGTTCCGTACCAATGCTTATGCGTTAGACAGCGACGCGGCGCTTACGCGCTTTATATTTTGTCCCTATGCAGTTAAAGCAGTACGATTGCTTTGAAAAGAAAGTTCAGATCTTCCACAATATGTCAAAATAAAAAAAAAATTTTTTTCAAAAAAAAAAACAAAAAAAAAATTTAAAAAAAATTTTTTTTAAAAAAAATTTTTTTCAAAAAAAAGTAATTTTTTGTCCAATTTATAGTTTCTTAAACATCTTATTTTTTCGAAGTAATTTTTTTTTAAAAATGTCAATCGTTTTTAAAAAAATAATAATTTTTGGTACGGGAAGTTCCAGCAATTTGCCTTAAGGCACGATGCCTTAATTGCCTTAAGACAGAATTCCACTTACAGCTAGTTTATCTAGTAATATTGGTAACGATATTTAGTCCAACGGTGTAAGAATAATTGTGAGTATTTTTCGATATTGCACCACCACTGCATTTATACAATTGAAACGGATATCATAGAAGCAAACAAAGTATAATCAGTACAAAAAAAAAATTGAAACTTACAGTCACATCAAACTCTTTGCAGCGTAAATTGTCGGCAAACCTGCAACAAAGAAAAGATAAGATTAACAAAAATTGTATGTAAAAAAGTGTTTTGACAAGCATGGAAACAGTTCGTAATAATCTCTTACAATTACAAATGATATGATATAATATATTCTGGAAAAAGATATCATTCAAATAATAATAGCATATTTAGGTTATAATCATTGTCTAGCAGTTTAGAATTTTTGAACAGCTTTGAACAATCAGTATTTGTTATAAGTAGTTGTGATTAATTTTACTAATTAATAAGATATTTCAAATTATTTATATATTTATTGCATTTATTTCGTCATAGTTGTTTTCAGGTATAACTCAAAATATATCTTTTGAACAAAGTAATAACTTTGTTCTCTACAAATATGTAGAGCAAACATTTTCAACGAAACAATTACAACTGTTTCTTAACGCGTAGTAGCAAACTATATAATAGACTTGACAACTAACAAGTTGTAAGTAATTTTGTAATATTTTAAATTAGGTTTCAAATTAATTTTATAAAATAGTTTTTCCTTTGAACAAAATTTAATAACTTCCATGTGCATTAAACGAGCTCTAAATTATATAAATTTATGGATTTTATTTAATTTAAATAACAAAAAAACAGAATGCTATTTTTACCAAAGAAAAGAGTCAGTTACAAATTGTAACTTATTGCAAAACTAGTTAAGAGAGCTATGTAATATCTAGGTGAAACTTAACACACAAGTTTATTAACGAGTTATTATTACGTTATTATTCAATAAATGCTATAATTTTAACCCTTTTTCAGAATTACAAAAAAATAGAAAAAATAGTATTAAAAGATGTATTATTATTAATAAAAAAAAAACAATGGTATTAATCATTCTAGCGAACCTAAGTTTAAACTGAGCATTTGCTTCATGAGTCTGATTGTTTTTTTTTTAAATTATATTTACATTTTACAAATCGCTGGCATGAAAGCTATAATGAGTCCAAAATTTAAAAAATAGAAAAATCTCAAAAATTTGAAGAGTTTAGGAAAAAAACTGGCATTCTCGACTATGACACCAAACTTATTAAAGGATAGTCAGAAATTTCTCTTTCCGACTAAATTAAAAATATATAAATAATTTAGTACTAAAACATTTAATCACCCAAGCAAACTTAAGTTTTAATTAAGCATTTGTATTGTGAGTCTGATTGTGAGAAGAATTTAGTTTTTAGATCTAGTTAGTTATTCTTATAAATATTGTATTTACTTTTTACTCAATAACTTGCTTGCTAGAATGAAAAGCTATGATAAGTCAAAGTAAAAAAAGTACATAAAAAAGTATATAGAAATATAAATTCTTGAAAATTCTTAGCTAGAAAGAAAAATTAAATAAAGTATAAATCGCTTCATATTTTTGGCACTCCACCGACACCTCCGATATGTGCAATAGTGTCCCTTGAAAATTAATGAATTATAGAAGTGAATTTTGAATATGTAAAATATTAGTAAAGAAATAAAAAGTGCAATAAAAATTGTTCATCTTTTTAAAATCACGTGTCTCCGAAATTTCTGGACCTGCCTTTTCGAAAAACAAATCTACTATTCGTAACGTCAATGCAGATCATTTGTTTTATGAATAATTAAAATCGCTTGAATTGCTATAATATTAGTTTAACATCTTAATAATAATCTAAAGTTAGTTTTATTAGTTACAATTTCCATGATACGGCTCTCAGTAACAATTTTATCGTATTGGAAACTGTTATCCATAAAATCACTAAATATTTTGTCATATTCATAAAAAAAACTTGAACTGAATTCAAATCAATGCCAAGAATTCATTGACAAACAATTCAGAATCTTTTACTTAATCTATTACTTCTCATAATAGCTAATTTATCACATTGAATCATTAATTATGTAAATTTTTTTACCTGCCCACAACTAATATGTTTTTATTATTTTCATATTCCTTATAATTTTTAATTCTATTCAATTCCACTATATAATTTCGATTTCTCTTTCCATCAATTTGATAAATTCAGCGAATTCAATACAATGTCATTTTAATAAATTTGAATAATATATTGCTCCATATTGGAAAATGATTATATAAACAACATTGAATAAACACAATATCAATGCAGTGCTATGTAATATAATATAATATTATTACTATCATCGATATTGTGCAAATGGTTTGCATAATTAATATTTTAATAACAATGACAATAAAACATGATATTTCCAATGTCGAGAGGATTTAGTTCTTCGCTCATAGCCATAAAAATAAACTTTGAATCAGATTTTAAATTGAAATATATCTGTTCACTTTATTATGATGTAATATATATATATATATATATATATATATATATATATATGTGTGTGTGTGTGTGTGTGTATTTTTGCCACATGAATCTATAAAATAAATGATAATTTTATTACATAGATAAAATTATTTAATTTTGGTTCTGGGCGTACTAATGTGTTCCATTTTAGAATAAATGTTAATTATCCATATATCCCCAAAATTATTGAATGTATTTTTTGTATAAGACAGATTGTAATTAATAAAAGAAAAAAAAATTAAAAAGTAATTTTGATTCTACTTTGACTATTATTTTAAATTTGTCATTTCTACATAAAAAAAATGAATTTCACTTTTTTATTGATTTATGAATCATTATCAATATTTTTTTGTCAAAAGCACTCATACAAAATTGCTCACGAATATGCAAAACTTTTGACTTGTTTGTAATTGCAAATCAAGTGCAAAACAATCAATTACAATTTTTCACGAGTGCTTTCAACAAAAAAATTGTGGTATGGGTTTATGATCAAAATTTATTAAATTAGTAGTGTTGTGAAAGGTCAAAATTACAAAGAATAATATGAAGATATTAATTAATTATCATTGATTAAAAGTTTAAATATAGTTTTTATCGCAAATGAACTAAAAATAAAATTAATTTCGAGTATATTTTAGCGTAATTAATTTCCGCGCAACCGAGTGGAAAAGCTATAAAATAAATTAAACACTTTCTACAAAACTAACATCAGTACGATGGACAAGTTAAAAAAATAAACTACCTCCGTCAAAACACATTTAATTAAACACATCGAGTGCGAGGAGAATTTTACTATTGAAGCTACCACATTTACATACCTTACTGCAGATATATATTTTTTTCAAATTCAAGATTTTGTATTTATTTATTTTATTGCAATATAAATACAAAAGTAATGCACAATAAAGCATATGACTCCATATTCACATACCATCAGTAATATTTTGATAATATTTTTATATGTAATTTATCTCCTTTTCTCTTTTTCAATTAATTAAAATATTAGCTATACCGGATAAAAATAAAATAATTGTTTTTGTCCTATTTTGCCCTATTTTTAACGCTTTCAGAAACTTTATGTTAGCCAAACACAATAATAAAATTTCATTAAAAATTTATTTCCTGAAGATTCGTACCATTGACTTTACGCAATAAACTTATTAGGCCCTGAAATTAATTTTACTTCTAATTTTGAGTCATACCTCCTTAAACTTAAATGAGATTTAATTAGACTTAGAGTTAATAAATATCATTTATAATTTATACTTTTAACTAAAATATAAAAACTAATAATATAAAAAATTATTACTAAATTAATTATTATTACAAAATTATATCTTTACCAAAAACACAAAATATTTTTTTTTTTTGAAAATGCATATGGGCTACTTGCCCATGAGAATGCAGATTTATACAAATATATTATTTCATAAAAAACATACTTCTGTATCATGCATTGGGGACATTATTTAAATCATGTGCTTAATATTAATTATGATCTTTTGGAGGATTCATGAAATATCTTTTCAATGTCTAAAATTGAGTGAGCCTCAATACATCACTAAATAATTTTTTTTAAATACAATAAATGTTATTCGTCATCTTAATTTTCTCAATAATAAGTGGTAAATAATGAAGTAAATTAAGTTAAAAAAATAAATTTTACAAAATGAAAGGTAAATTAAATTAATGGTAATTCGACCTCTGTTGATGAATATTTCTTTCGAAATACCAGATCAAGGCTATGTACAATAAGAGCTTTGGAAAAAATATTCAAATAAAATTTAAGCTTTACATTGGTTAAATAGTGTAGCTATTTTTCGTAACATCCCTTCAAAATTGAAAAAAGACATTGTACCTATTTGCTCCCTGGCTTGGGGGATCTTATTGAATCCATGGGGTAAAAAGAGACAGTTGACAAATTTCAGAAAAATTGCAATAAACAAAATTCTATAAATGTTTCTTAGTTTGGGAAATCTTACCCTGCCCATGGGGTAAAAATGCAAATTTAAAAAAATAGGAATTTTACTGAACTTAGTTCGATACTTGTTTGTTGATACATGTTATGTTCCATGTAGTTCATTTAGTTTAGGCAGTATAATTACTAGAAGTCAAATGGAATCTTTGTGCCACGCATATATATATATATATATATATATATATATATATATATATATATATTAAATGGTAGATGCTTGGATTTGTGTATATATACACAATGTATATATATATATATATATATATATATATATAGATACAAGTGTGTGTATGTGTGTGCGTATAGGCTCACGGTTAAATTATCATTATCATAAGTATATATTATCTAAATTATTCAAATCACATTTGAAAAAGCCGACAAATAAAACACGAAAGTGTAATAAAATAATATTTACATGCTAATATTATAATTATATTGTATGTATATTTAATAATATATTGTAATTTTAAATATAGTATAAACATCAATAAGCATGCTTTAGAATATGATAATACCAATAAATACCAAGAGTTTACAAATATTACTGAAATTAATGATATAAAACAAGTTAGATAATAGATAATGATATGACTACTATTTACTAATTAAAAACATTTTTATAATGAAAAAAAAATTAAAATATAACTTACACTTGAAAAAAAATGATAATACAACCAACAGAAGATGTTATAAACTTATACCAAAAAATACTTGTAGAAAAAATTAAACGAATAGCATTACGGCATTAAATTAATATCACAAAGAACATGTAAAACTGTAACACTGACCCCAATGACCACTTGACACTTCACTGTTCGCCGGCTGGCGCGAGTGGCTCGACAACGCGCGTCGCGACGGAAACAAATGGGCGGCAAGGACGATCGGCGCGCGTTACTCGCGAAAGACAAATGACAACGACGAATAAAAAAGATGAGCCGCAGTGGCCGGCACACTACTGAATGTACCGAGAACAGTCGACTTGCTCCGGGAAAGGAGTACTCCCGCTACTACTGGGTAAATGAAACAGTTTACTCGTAAAGAGCAATATAAACAAATTATCACGAAGCGGACGAAATCGAAATCGAGATGATAAGAGTTACATCTGCAGCGGAACGCAAATACGACTGGTGGCTGCGAATTCGCGTGCGAATTGATGGAATTGCATTCTTCGAATGTAAAACGCGCGAGTTCATCATCGCACCATCGCAAAGCGAGAGAGCTAATGACAGGGTTGGGCGAAATTGCGGAACTGCCCCCGGAAACGATGTTTCCTTTGATTTTTACTGCATTCGGTAAAGAAATTTTCCGTTCGGTAAATTTAAATTAGAAATGGGTTCAAATTACAGTGATTGCATTGTAATTTATAAAGATTTCAAGCCCTTTCATTTTATATACAATTAGATAAATCAGCTAAAAACGAATTATAGGCTTGCACTGAATATTCGGTTACTATTTGGTATTCGGCCGAATAACGAATAGTTGAAATAAAAGGCGCCACCGCCGCTCAGCAAAAGTATTGTTTGTGAAAATTCTATTTTATTATTATTTATTTATTTCAGCCTAATGGCCTAGTACATACATCATTATCTTAAGCCACAATATTACCTTAAACCTACTTTATGTACAATAAAATAAACAGAAAAACCTAATCAGGAGGATCTAATGACTTTAGCGTTCTGGACTGGTTGCCCAAAGTATTGTTTGTGTTTTATGCAATAAAGAGCTTGCGATGGATCTGTATTTGGAAGTCTTCAAATATGATATGAAGTATTGAATTCGATATTGTGTATATAATATTTTAAACTTTGTCGATTTTTTAGATTACAAAGGATCACGTTAATTAATCTTTCTGAATATTCGAAGGATTTTCTCACAAATTTTAATAATGTTTACAATATTATGTTTATAAAGAAATATCAGACATTTATAAAAGAGATCTATTTAGTTTATTTTATTTAGATCTATTAGTTCTATTGATTCTATTTTGTATAAGGTATTTTTATGGTATTTTAAAATAGTTGCTTGAGTATTATTTTAATAACTGTTTAATAACATTTTATAATTCAACTTAATACTTCATTAATAACACATAAGATATTTATGTATTCTTGAAGTAAAATGTAAAATCTGTAGACGATATAAATATTATTATTATATAAATACCATTACATTAAATAATAAAATCATTCCAAAAATCAACATAAATTTACATAAATTGCAGTTCATTTTCAATTTGAATAATGCAATACAGATGTTTCATTACGAGTGTAAATAGAGAAATGATTATTTGTGTAATTGAACTTTGTAAAGACTTTGTAATTAACATAGATTCTATTTATACAAGGTTTACAAAATACAGGTATGTATCATCAAGACTCAACCGTCTTACTTTGAAATTATTGCTATATTTTTTGTAATTAGTGAGAGCATTTTTAGGGATCCGAAGAAATAGAAATAGATATGTGAATTGACTATTTCATAAAGATATCTAATGATTGTTTTTTTTACATTTGGCTTTCAGCTGGCTTCTCAATGGATAACCTAGGTGGTTGTTAAATTTTTACATACTTCAAATCGGTAGTAGTGGGAATTACCAATAAGGTTCGAACTCGGAACCTTATGGTTGAAAAGCGCTACCAAAGCAATAATTTACTCAAAAAAAAAAACGATATACTATATATACTCTAAATACAGACAATAACTGTGATATAAAGCGTAATTTATCAGCATCTTATTCAACATAAAAATACTGAAAAATAATTTTTGATTTCTTCTGTAGGTATTTTTATTTTCCACACATTAGGTCGTTTTCCACGAACGGATTGGTTTTAAACTAGTATTTATATGCAATATATGGAGGTATGAAAAATTATACTTAAATAAAGTAGTAATATAATATTTATTGATAATAATTAGACAAACAAATTATAATACCAGCCCTGTCCAAAAGCGTGCAGACGCAACATTACTCATGCGGTCTGAGAACGTACAGGCATGCGCAACAGTTTTTACAAGCTTCGACATGTCTCATATACCACCATTCTTCACAACATATTTGTTTTTCAAGAAAAAACCTAATTGTAAATAACATTCAACCAATCTTAAAAAACGTAAAAACTCGAGTAAGCGCAATTTACTGTCCACGCGAAAAACTTGTGGAATAAAAATGTAACAAAGAAGCAAAATGAATTATATACTCGATCTGCACGTGTGTGAATAGGCCAATATTTTATATATTGGTCTGGTGTCTATATATCGGCACATATATATATCATCTCATGTTTTATGCAAATAATTTATAATTTATGAGTAATGAGTAACTCTACTTGGTACGAGTGTCCGAATCGTATCAAAACATATGAGTTCACAAGTTAATTTCTTTTACATAAAGTTGAATCCATTGAAGCAATACTGATAAATAAAATAACTATACCACAATTTTAATTGATATCTGAACATACTGAGCTTTTCAAAATTTTTCAAATACATCGATCCCATGTTTTACACGATATTCGTTTTGCGCGCTTTCGATCTTACACGTTTTTTTTAACAAAATTTATTTATTCCAAAAATCCTTAGAAACCGATCAAATGTTTAAAAGACGATACCTCATACAATTTCCTTATTTCAGTGTTTAAACCGTTTATTATATCCTAAAATTAGTAAGTGTTTTATAGAGTTGATTTGACAATATACTTAATATTATATTTAATTATACTTAATATATTTTTGTTTGATCCTAAGCTGTAGATTTATACTTAACGTGCATTAAAAAAACACCTCCGTACTGTGTACTTCGTTTGTTGTTTAGGGAAACAAACGCCTGTGAAAAATGTTACAAAACAATAAACAAGAGACTAAAGTAAGTAATACTAAAAAGCATAGTTGTTGACAAAGTATTTTAGAAGAATTCATTAACACAGATGAGAGTTGTTAATAAAAGTTAGAAAGAATTACAAACTTTTGTATAATGTACCGATAAATGTAAGGCAGCAGAATTTCACAAAATATACTGCTTAAAAATTAAATATAAAAAGGGAAACAATGCAACAAGGCAAACCCCATACAAATATCAAATGTTAAAATAAAAATAAAAGTTACCTTTTCATTTTAATAATTTAACGTGGACATAAGTCAAGTAACAAACACACTAAGTATATGGCTTTACCATTAGATTTAAAATATTGCATACATTAGAGTTAGTTATGGTGTCTTAAAGCAAATTCATTAATTAAAACTTTTCATCTCATAAACAAATATCAGATAAATTGAAAAAAAAAACAGAAACTAAAATTCCAATGTTTTACTCAAATACAAATTATAAAAATTTAAAAATCTGAAGTTTGCTTAGAGGTTAAAGAAATTTCATTTCATGTGAGAACTTGAAATTGAGCAAAATATATATGCACATTATTAAAAACTCTAAAAAAATCCTATATCTTGATATGCATATAAAGTAAAAGACTGAGGTTTGTCCCGAAAATGATCAGTTTCAGCACTTGCTCCATCGTAACTGGGAAAAGGCCTACGACGTGCGCATTGTTAATCGAATAAAATTAGTGATGCATGGCATTGTGCCTTCAGGAAAATTGCTGGATTCTTGTACAGTGATTACTCATTTTTGAAATAAATATATAAATAAGTAATAACAATTATTTTAAATATTATAGAATAATTATTAAAACTACTGTAAATTTCATCGTCGTATTTTATAAAGCTAATAATTATAATAAGCTATGTGCTTATACTTAACCTTTATCTATGTTTATTTACAAAAACGAAAACATAATGAACACACACCTCGACACAAGCAATATGCTTTTTGAATTACTCTATGTTTGATGTGCCGTTCTATCAAAAACTGCTATTTCTTACACTTTTCACTACGTATCTCCGAAGCCGCTAGGCTTGCTTTCGCAAAATATAGACAATTATTCACTCAATCAATACGAACTGAATGTTTCTTATATCACTCTAATCGGAATTTCCATTCTCCGGAAAGTTAATAATCCAACTCAATTCAGCAATTATTCCAAAAACGTTTAGGCGAGATTGCAACTGTGCACTCTTCTATCAAGCATTCTTGCAGACAGCTTCTTTGTTATTTTGTTATTCATGAAATTTACCTAATGTCCATTGGGCAGATGTAAATTATATCCAAAAATAAAAAAAAATCTAAAAACATTACATACACATTCATGAAAAGTAACGAAATTGACAAAAATTCATCATCGATTTTTTGCGACTTCGCATTAATACACTGTTTTGGAAATGAGTAATTTTTAAGTTAAGAGAAAAGGTCTGAGGCATCTGAAGGTTTACTAGACAAAAGCTAAGCCCGTATCTTCTGACGTTATGTGTTCGCACGATCCGAAAGGAAAAACATAAACCGGGCGGATATTGGTTTCGATGGTACGCAACTACTCATGCTGCCGACCCCTTTTCCTTATCTATTCGAGAACCAATGTTTACCCATCTCAATTCACATCCGGAACCTAAGTTTAAGAGTATCTATGGGAGTGCGAACAATCTGATTTTTACCTTATTGTTAGATACATTACAACGACAATTCAATATACTGAAATTACTTCAACTGCAGACAAACTATTTTCGAGAAAATTTTATTATTTAATTTCAATCAAAGAGGCCATAATATCTATAGTTTTCATAGTATAAATATTCTAACCGATACTTTTCTATTAATCGATTGATGAAAATTGAATAATTGAAAATTGATGATAGGTATAATGATCTGAAATTCTAAAATACTTTTAAAAGTTATCCATTATAGCAAATATATAAAACATCAGGACTAAATTTTGATATTAAAGTTCGATAAATGATTGGACCAAGATGCTATAGGCTTTTTGTTTTTATAGAAAAGATAAGTTAATTAAAAAAATGGTTTTACGCCTATTAAGATTAAAAATTTATAAACGATATAAAAATAACTACATCCTCCGAAAAATTTACCATTTTCTATTTTAAAGTCCAACTAGTAACAATACGTCGTTGTGATGTTAAATATAATAGATTTATTTAATGAAATATAATTATTATAAATATTTCATATATTCACCATTTAGAGAAAGTTGTGAAACATAATAAATTTATTTAGTTGTGATTGAAGATATATAGTTACCCTATAGGGGCTTAAAGGACCGCAAGTAAAAAGGTCCACCTACGATATATGAATAACACGTTAAGTTAGGAATTTTCAACAACGATATTTGAAAGTAGAGGGAAAATATGTATAAGCAACCATCACCTTGATTCTTACGGCATCACTATCAGGACATAATTGGCAATGTTTTAAAATCCATAACGACAGTATTTTAATACGTTGTTTTTTGTGTGGGTATACGTTATTTAATTTTATAAGATGCATTGTTATTTTGAAGTTAAATTCAACTGTTTTGTTCATATACTCTAAATAAAAGATTACATGTGAGTGTGGTAAACAGGGCCAATTGAACATTTACCATGGCAAAAATATAAAAAAATAAAAATAATTCAGGTTAAAAAAAACTTTTTCACAAGAGATAAATTAATAGTTATTCCAACTCTTCTAATGAATATTTCTGACAAAATACCAGATTTAGGTTATATATTGTGTGATCTTCGTAAAAAATGGGTCCATGAAATTTATATTTTGCGTTACGTTTAGCTATTATATAGTAAAATCTCTTTAAAATTGAACATAAAACATTGGATCTGTTAGGCACCTGACTGTTCCATTTTACAGCGCTTATGGGGTAAAAAGGACTAGGTGAATATTTAAAAATAAAATAACAAAAAAGATCATAGTTCTGCAATAATGAATTAGCTAGGTAATTAACTGAATATAGTCATAGTTGTTTCTTTCATATGTGTTATTTGTTTTGATGTAGTTGGTTTTGTTTTCACAGTATTATTGCCAAAAGTCAAATTGAATCTTTTTGCCCTGATGAAGTTGATTACTTTTATTTGTTTGTGTAAATTGATCAAATAAATCATTTCCAAGGCGTTAAAAATATTTAATTAATTTCATTAATTATTTACAAAGGCGCGAAAAGATCACCTTCATCTTCAGTAATTATTTACTTCAGACTGAATGAAACGTTTGATTAAAGAACTCTTACTAAATACATCGTGACCTATAAAACTGTTCCAAGTGCTAATAAATCAACATTTGCACAATACGAACGAATGCTATGCTCAACGCTGACTCTATATTTCTTGACAAGTCGATGTTAATAAACAAGTTGAAACGTAACTTCAAGAACAAACAGTGAAAAATAAATCAGCTACACCGCAAAACTATCGACAAACCATGTACACAACTCGAAGAAAATATTGAATTCATCGTGAAGCCTTGCCGCGTTCGATGATATAAAAACGACACAAACATCTATAGCTTCGATGGTATCTTTTATCATAAATTTATTTATCAACGGCTTCCTGTCACAATAGCGCACACGTCAGAAATATTCAATCAGAATAGAAAATACAAACAAGAAACTAAATAAGATAATCAAAAACAGCAAAAATGCAATTATAAAACAATGCACGAACATGCAAATGCAAAACGCACTGTTCAACTGACTTTCTCCATTTGTGCGTCTAGAAAACAAAGGACAAGGTCAGATGATTTCAAAGTCGACGGGATGTATCAATACCGGTTTCAATAATATATCTTATGAACGAGAGACCCAGTATTTGATCCCATGCTAATAAGATATTACCATCAGCATCAACTTTTACCATCAAAACCAACAAAGACGTTTTGCACAATTTTTATTTTTTTAACTAAACTATGGTCTCGTACGTTCGGAACAACTAAAAGATATGGTGCTGAAGTACTAGAATTTAAAAATAGTGCGCGTAAGGTTCACACGCAATTGAAGTAAAACTTATTTGCTACTGTACAAGATGGCATTTAAATAAAAATAAATACATCATATAATAATTTTGAAAAATGTTTATTAGTAATATGGTATATACACATTTTTATAACGATAAATTATAAATTATATATTTATAATAGCATTAAGAATATGTATAATATTTGAAAACAATAATGTAATTAAAGTCATACTTCAAATATGACATGATCGGTTTGCCATTGTAATTAGCATTTAGAAATAAACCTTCGTTAGAGAAATGAAGTAATTGCCGATTAATAAATTCTATAATATTCGTTTACAAAGTGAATTATGTTAAACAACGCCTAAACAAATATTGTTTTCGCAACTTCACTCATCATGTAATTGTGTTTGAAGAACTTCATGTAATTAAAATTAATATACAGTAATTAACTGCTTGTATTTTTTTCTACTTTTTCATTGGCGATATGATTTAATTCTTTGAACAGCTGTAATATCTGTCTTCCCTAAAAATATTTTCCATTTTAATAACTTCAAAGATTTA
Source organism: Ctenocephalides felis (assembly GCF_003426905.1). Taxonomy (NCBI): domain Eukaryota; kingdom Metazoa; phylum Arthropoda; class Insecta; order Siphonaptera; family Pulicidae; genus Ctenocephalides; species Ctenocephalides felis. The sequence continues at coordinate 90,951,488 of NW_020538040.1, read as the reverse complement.
TAGAAACTACGAATAATATAGAAATAATTTCTAATCGATAAACTTAGGTTTAGTTTACAAAACAAATGTTTAATTTGTTTTATTATTTTCAAAGAACAGTATAAAATATTCTTCTGATTCAGGCATTTTTCATTAAATCAAGATTTGTACTAGGGTGAGTGTAACTTTAAAATGTTTATTTAGCCATGTCGATTTCATTCATGCCGTATCGGTACGCATACAACGTTGATGCCGATACGCATATAAAGACTGATTTCTATTCACATACACGACGTCTAATCACAATCGACCCGTATAGAAATGATTTCATCTAGAGCCGTAATGACTTCCGTTGCATTTGTACGGATTTACACATCTAGTCTAGATCTAGTCGCGCCTAAAAAAGTTTTACTTCAAAAAAATAAAACTTGTGCTAAAAAATAAATGTAATTATTTTAATATAGCATTTTATTAGAGAATACATTTCGAAATCGATTAATTAAATGAATATTTTGAATATTATGAATATAGTCTCTTTGAAATTTCATCGATATTCATAAAGTACATAAATGAATTTAGTGTGAAGACTGATTCTATATTGATAGTGAAAATTGAGGAAGAATATTATTAACGACGCAAAATGTATAATATGTTGCAAAAACTTCCCAATGTGTAATGGCACTCCTAAAAGCCACAAAAACCCTTCTCCCTTTTTTGAAACTATAAAATAAAAATAGGATACATGTATGTATGTTTTCTGTGTTATATATAAAAAAAAACAGTACAAAATGAGCTAATCATCTTTTCCTCAAATTCAGAATAGCTTACATGTCAATGTTTACGAACTTTTGTAACATATACGCGCAAAAAGTTTTAATGATTGGAACTGAGATTAACATACCGCTCGTTTAATGTCATTTTTGAGTTTTCTGGAAGTAAGTTGTACGACCGAGTCATTAAAAAATATTGACTAGGAAAATACTTTGAAGAAATATTTGTACCATTCCTGTTCGTAAATTAATCTTCGTAATTTCTATATGGCTATAGTTAACTAGTTTCAAAAAGATGATGAAAAACTATATCTCATAAAAACTAGTGGTGTATGGCATCGTGCCTTCAGGCAAATTGCAGGAACTTTCCGTACCGTAACGAAATATTTGAAGAATTTTAAATGCTTTCAAATAGATTATTATAAATACTGTAAATTCGTACTTTATAGAAGAAATATAAGAGCTTATAAATTGAAAGATGTTTTTTATATATGTTATATGAAAAGTAATAATCAAAACTTGATCAAGCGGAGTTAGAATTAAATTAGAATTAAGAACTTATCTCATATTTCAAAGAATTCAATAACTCGAATTGCAAAGTTAAAATTATTCATTTGAAATATGTATGTGAGCTTTAGAATTTTGGATGAAATTTAAATTTAAATCCCAATCAAATTTTCATGATTATTATTTCTATTTATTGGTTATTATTATTATAGTTAGTTATTTTTATTATTATTATTATTTTTTTTTTTTACTTTACATTATAGATTTGTTTAGATTATGTTCTTACTGTAGCTCATAGAATCACTTTATACTGATTGTTACATACGAATTTAATAAAAAAAAAATAATAATAAAAATCCCAATCACTTTTTTGGAAATTAAAAATGAAATTTTTGAAATGAATTGAAATTTTGAAATAAAAAAAAAAAATGTTTTGCTATCCCTAAAAACTAATCGTATCTTCACAAGCTAAATGTTTTTTGAATATTGCGAATCGGACGCTTTGTTTACTCAAAATCTGACATTTCTTACACTTTTAACTCATTATCTCTGGAAACGGTTGGCCCTGTCTTTGCTAAAAACTAATCACTATGTCTTCTCATCATTGCGAATTGAATGTTTTTGGAATCAATTAAATCTGATACACTGTTCTCTCAAAAATTAATTTCCATTTTCTGCACTTTTAACTTCTTATCTGGGAAACGGCTGGACCGATCTATCCCGAAAACTAATCTGCACTAATCCCCATAAGTAGAAATCGAATGCTTCTTCAATTATTCAAATCGGTCGAGCGGTGCTCCCGAAAACGTCGACGAAAAATTGTATCCACACATACATACCTCCGAAACATGAAGATACGCAAAAACTTTCAATTTCAATTTTTGGACCATTACAATAACTTACCCTACGGAAAGTTAAAAATTAGAATATATTCAAATATGATAGTATTATATATTTGGTTCAGTTTAAGTACCAAATACTGTCTTATTCCTAAAAATGATTTTATTATCTGTATTAGTATTATTTTATGAAAAATAACTGGTAAAAAGCAAATAACTTTGTCATACATAAGAACGATTAGTTTACACATTACATAGTGTAACAAATACGTACTTCCGTGTTTAAGTTTTGCCAAACGTAATATGTACAAACATAATGAATCATATTTAAAATCGTGCCATGACTTAATAAGCGTAAGAGAAATTCAAAATTCTGGCAATGAATCTCTGTTTTATGTAAATTATTGCCAGATCTCGAAGTTTCGAAGAAGGAAGGAATAGTTTTTCTATCGTCTATCGTAAGTAAGTAATATATCATATTAGCATCTGATAGAACAGCAAACAGAGTTGTATTGAATGTAACCAATGACGCCAAGAGGTTCACAGATCCGTCAATAAATAAACGATAAAATAGTTGTGTTCTCGTGATTCTAACTATAGACAGAACAAAAACAGATGCTAGGTCGAGCGTTTCGCATACAGAATGTGTCGGAATGTTTTTGCATGTGATAAAATAAATGACGTCAGACTAAAATTATCTCATAGACTGTAATAAAAATTGATCGATAATGTAAATAGTCCAAGAGCTTTAAAATTTGGACGAATATATTTACATAATAAAATTCAACATTCGTTTAAATCAGTGATGGTCAACGTGTCGTACTAACAATAGGGGAGGAACATAGTCAGATGCTAATTAATGATCTCATTTCTCAAACGTGCTAGTTGGCATACTAATGAATATACTAATCAAATTAAATAATTTATATTAAATTATAAAGAATTATATTTTTTATTTCCGAATAATTACAGAAACTAAAATACTTAGTGTCCTCTCTGTGCTAACCATAAAGAAAACCATCATATCGGTTCAAGACGATTAAATGTTTTCACGAGTTCCTCAGTATCGTGAATGAGTTTCGAGTATTTATTAGAAATAGAGTTAAACAATATAATATTTATAAAAAGGTAAAAAAACTACATTTTAAAAGATAAAAAATTTAATCGATCAAAAATTAAAAAAAAAAATTCTCAGAAAATAGCCATGGACTTTCGACCAAGTTCGATGTCATGCAGCATGATGACAAGTGATGACTTTCCACTTGAGGTTATAGGCCTCGAATATATTAAGTGAAAATCGGCTTTCGCGTGCATAGCTTCATATAAAGTCATAAATAATCAGAAAACACTATGAAGTATGTATGTTATTAGTCACTATAATAAGATAAGACAACTGCTGGATTACCTACCATGAACAAACCATATATCCTCTACAAATTCATTATACGAACAGATTATTGTAATTAAATAATAAACAAAATACCTTTTCTCACAAATGACAAATTTATAGAAATTCATACACATTTTTAGCAATCAAAGCAATTCATACCTTCAATTACATAGAGGAGATTGAGTATAGTTATGTCACTTATTTTTTAATCAGCGATAATTTTGTTAATTTACCAGTTAGCTGGGAGAAAAAGTAAATTAAATATTTGTCTATGTGGATATACTGAAATACTGTTTGCACTCCCAGGACGGTTGTGACAGGCATGAACATAGATTAAAAATTATTATTCGCTATTGTAATATAATATATAAGCAAACATAATTTTTTAAAATAAGTGAACAAAAAAACTTTGTAAAATCTTTTATCTTCTTCTATTGAATTTTCCTTTCCCTTTCACTTTCGCATTTTGTCTTAAATAAGTTAAATATTTTTCATCTGTTTAATCTTCATCCCAAAACAACAAAAAATATATGTCACAACCGTACCCAAAGCACACTTTTGAAAACAAATCATTGCTATGAGTAAGCTGAATTATCTACGCAACAACTGATTAATTAACGCTGGTAATTAACTACTAATCTTCAACTTACAGCAAAATAACAAACAAACTAATCTATCTGTATACAAGTAATAGTTATTATTAAAAGGAATCGAATAAAAATACTTACTTTTGACTCTTTAAAAGTAAGGTGACCATATTTTTGTAAGTCAAAACGGGGACGGTAATTTTTAGTTATGGTAATCCGGAACAGGACGAGGGGGCGAAAATAAGAAATACTATTTAAGAATGCAATATTTTTTTTTAAAAATCAGAATTACCGACTTCTTAGACTTTATAATTCAATTATATGTTATATTATATCTTATATTAAATTTTTCGCTTTTAAACTTTTTATAAAATTCTTTTCATCTTTATAATTACCTTGAAAAAAAAAGCACTTATGCCAGACAGTAGTCAACAAATTTCCATAATTTTTGTTAATTTTTGTCAAAATTATTAATGTAAGAAGCTATTTTAAAACGCCTTCAAAATTTTGTATCCAGTAATTTTTTTTATTCATAACGTATTGTTGTATATGAGTTTACTCTTTGTACATAACATTTTATAGATATTTAATCAGTAATTGTAATTTTATTATCAAATAAGAGCGAAGATTCAATTTAAGTCTGTACTTTTCGAAACCCCGGGACAAAAGATCTAAATTCGGGACATATGATGCTTTTGAAAAACCCGGGACACAAGGTGGAAAATCGGGACTGTCTCGGCCAAACCGGGACTTATGGTTACCTTATTAAAAGCAATGCGGTAATGTAAAAACTTAATGAACAAACATACTTCATCCTGAAGCCTTTGGACCCTATCTCAGAATAAGTAGTTCAGCTGTTATGGCGACTATAACTACCGTACTCATATATGAACTTCACACACCGTAATAAAATATTCGAGTAATGACATTAGTGAAAATTATCAGAATTATGCTTGGTTAAGTCAACGAGCAATTCTTGCCGCCAAGAAATATGATGTACATGCACTGAATTTCACCATTCAATCAAAAACAGCTGGCGATTTGGTGACATACCAATGATTCTGACTGGTCTTCCGTTTGACTTCAAACGATTGCAATTTCCAGTTCGCCTTGTGTTCGCAATAACAAGTCTCAAGGCCAATCGCTTAGTGTTTGCGGGATAAAATTCAAATAGATTATTTTGAAAATCATTGTTTTTCACATAGGCAGTTATACGTTGCCTGTTCACGATTTGGAAATCCATCCGCTTTGTTTGTGTTAACGTAACACCAAAAAACAAAAAATGTGGTTTACCAAAGAGCACTTCAATGAAACGGATAATTTGCGGATTCACTTTCATTTACTTAGAGAAGTTCAACTAAAAACACATCATTTTTGTGTGTTTTCATTTTTCAAAATAAATTCATTACTGTTGTATAATAAAATCAAATTTTTCCTTTTCAAATATAAACAAAAAAATTCTTCATTTTTCTCACGAAACCATCTGGAGGCGAAACGGAGTTCGTCGGGTTTGCTAGTATATATATATATATATAAAAGTGTATGTGATAAGTATATTATAAATGTAATTTTAGTTATATTCATGCAAGTAAGCAATATATTCATGAAAAATGAATTCATTAAAAAAATCTTACAATAATAACAGTTAGAGAGCGTGCTAAAAAGCGTACGTAAATGTATTGCATGTGCTTATTACATATGCATATAAAACGTAACGAAAGTAATTTCCAAAGAAAACTGTAATTGAAGTACTGTAAGACACATGACGCGGAAGCATGCACATAAAACAGAAATAGAATTTGCAACCTTCACACAGTGATCGTACGGCAGAAATAGATTTTACTTTCGAGAAATGAAGTCGATGACGACATATGATGAGAAACAACATTATAGTCAAGACACTTATTGTTAGTCTTGAGATATTTTAAAATTTCTATAGAAAACTTAGTATTGATATTAGAACTAACGACGTGTAAGCAGAAAAATGTAAAGTAGAGTAATAATAAGAAATAAAAAGGATTTGAAATATAAATGATAATGTACATAAAATGATGTTGCGGTACATATACATACATAGTAGCACAAGAACATATTTGACAGAGACACGGATTCTGAGAAAAGCCGACAAGAACTATCTGGAGAGTTTTGAAATGTGGTGCTGGAGGCAAATAGAGGATATAAAATAGTCTGACAAGATAACAAATGAAGAAGTCATAAAAAAGTGGACGTAGAAAGAACTCTACTGAGCACGATCCTAAAAAGAAAAGGAAACTGAATCGGACCCATTCTGCAAAAAGAGTGCCTCCTGCACGACGACGCCGAAGACAAAATAGGAGGACTAAAAGGATTGGGAAAAAGGAGAATGCAGATCGTTGATGACTTACGCGAGAAGAGAAAATACAGAGAACTGAAATCCGAAGCACAGGATCAGGAAGCCCGGAAGCAGAAGTTTGAAAAAAACTCATAAAAAACAAATATAAAATGAATAAAAATCATTAATGGTCTATAATTAATAGCAATAAAACGGAAATAGGAATAATAAACAGGGGAGAGAAAGAAAATCATTGATTTCTAATACCATGAACCTTCGGGCAGACTACTTTTTATTATACATTTACCAGGAATTAACGTCAAACGAAAATTGGGTGATAGTAGTATTGTCGTTAACTGTCCCCAAAAAAATTTAGAAGAAAAAATTTTCTCACGTTGTTTGAAAATTATGAGCTTTCAACTGCAACCGAAAGCTTTGGTGAAATTGTAACCATTTTTCGGTTATTGTGGTTAATTTTTAGTAATTTTGTTCAAACCATAAATAACATTTCTAAGTTCAGGGACACCCTGTATATATCAAAAAATTGAAACTGCGTGACAACGAGTTTAACACCCTAAAGTATAAAATATTTCTTTACTACTAAAAATTTACTGCTAAAAATATTTTAACAAAAGTTTAAGCTAAGCTTTCACGTTCTAAATAAGACTAGATATATGTGAAGGCATTAAATAAAAATCCGATTTTTTTTTATTTTCATTATTGTGCAAATATTTACTTTCTATGGATGTAATTGGTGAAATAGTAAATCATTTATTTAGTTAGTTTTCTATAACAAATTCACACTAAAAGAGTAGAAAAGAGTTGCATGTGATAAAATACTAAATTTTCAAGAAAATGAAATTAAACTAAGGCTATAACAAATTTGTACGAACAGTATCTCAGAATTTCACTGAATAATTAATCAAACGAAAACTATAATGTAAAAGAACAGCTCTATGATTTATTACAGCAGTTCTATTAATCATTTTCAATGCCAACCTCCATTTAAATTTATGATGTAAAGCTTCAAAATATTCAGTTAAGTTTAGAAAGAATTTCGATTATCATCAACCTAGTGAAGGAAGGATCACATAAGTTTTCCGTGAGTGACTAGAGATTTTATTAATATAAGTTTCGTTCTTCTTTCAAACGAAACACAAAGTAACTAGTGGTGCATGGCATATTGTCTTAAAGCAAATTGCAAGAATAATGAAATATTCAAAAAATAAAATTTCGTAAAAAAATTTTTTTTGGAAAGAACAAGAAAACAAAAAAAAAATTCTTTCCCCAAAAGCAATCGTTTCATCAATACAAGCAGAAAATTTTTTTGAATCATTCAAATCAGTTGCAGAGTTCTCTCGAAAACTGTAATTTTTTGCATAATTAGCTCCGTATTTTCGAAACGGCAAAACCTGCCTTTGCTAAAATATAATCATGCACCGCTTCTCTCCATCATTACAAGATGAATATTTTTTGGATCATTCAAATATGATGCTCCGTTCTCTCAAAAACACGATTTCTATTTTCTGCACTCTTTGCTCCGTATCTCCGAAACTATTGGACCTGTCTTTACCAAAAGCTAATCAGCTAATGGACTATTTTTTGAAAAATCCAGATCGGTTGAGCGGCACTCTCGGAAACATTGACGAAATTTTTTTTCTGAAAGTATGCCAAAATGTTCAGAAACCTCTGAAACGTTAAGATATGCAAAGATTTTCATTTTTCATTTGCCCATTACTACAACTTACCATGCGGGATGTTAAAAAGTGAATCATTTAAAGTTTAATTTAACATTATTGACATAGTTTGAATTTTCATTTGACTTCTGTGAGTAGTATTATGTTTCAAAGTCCTAGGTATTGCACGTTAATATGAATAAAAATCATTTGTAATACAGACATATGTCTCAATATGAATATCATATCGATATTAGTACGATTCTGTACAAATTCAATAATTTCAAAAGCATCTAAGTTAAAATTCATTAGAAGAACACTTCAAGATTATATTCAGGTCAGAGCAACCCCAAAAATGGAAGTCTTATGACGAGTGCTATGTAACTCAAATTCAGTTATCGAATAAATAGATTCAATATTTTTCACAAATCTTAATTTACATATGATAATTCATATTTTTGAAAATTAATTAAGTCCTACTGTAATCATAATTAAGTATCTAAATAAATCTGTTACATTTCAATATGTATATTATTTTAAAACACCAACTGACACATACGGAGATGTCTGGCTACATCAGTGGGTTTCGGAAAATTTCTAACCAAAATGGCTGCTTGAAATTACGAGATATTTATTATTATTAGTCGATACACGCAAATGACAAGACGAACATTATGAAATTCAAGAGTTTATGGCCACTTGAACAGTTGATTAACTTCCGATGGGTTGATATAATTTATGAATTTCGGAATTCTATAAAAACGATGACGTAGACTAAGAAAACCGTAAACTAGCCAACAATACGTCATAGACTTGGCCAGGTGCCAAAATTTCTATAAGAATCGTTTATTTCATAAAAGAGCGCTGCTAGTCACGATGTTTACAAAACAAAGGAAAAAGAAAATCGTAATTTACGCGTAATTTGGATTTGAAGGGGCTTTGAAATACCGATCGATAGGAACTGATGGCTTCATTTCGCACAACGAATGACCTTCGTTTTATATCAATATTTTTCAACATGATGGCAGAGGAATTGTTCCGCCGCGAAGGTATATACGACGGGAAGTAAATTATAGCACACAAGACGCTCATTGTCACAAACGGTTACAATATTTTACATAGAAACATTATATATATATATATATATATATATATATATATATTTGAGTTTAAAAGTCGGGCGTATGAGAGTTTTTAGAAATTTATTTAAAATCCATACGTTTCGGCAAGCATCTTAGCTTTCATTCAGTGGCAATCAATTTAACTATAAAAATTAAAACTAAACAAGTAATATGTAAGAAATTTCATAGAAAAACAATAACAATAAAATATTATTATTATTGTTTTTCTATGAAATTATTTACATCCATTAATGGGGCGTCCATTAATCAGGTGAGCGAGTATTTAAGGTTTTTTGGAAAGACATGTATAGTTTGTAAGATGTAAATGTAAATGTGCATGTAAATTGTGTTACAGAGGACACTATATCTTTAATTTTGTATTATGATAATTGTAGTTCACGTTGATCTATACAAAGAAATTGCATTACAGGGGACATTATCATATATATACGAGGTCTGTTCAAAAAGTACCCGGAATTACTAATAATTAAATTTCGCGGGTCTGGAGTGTCTGATTGTCAAAATTTTTTTTTTATTGTGTTGGTATACATGCCCCTAAAGTATGATAAAATTTTCAGCTATATTCACTGTTTACTTTGTCTGTGGTAGTCGCTAAGGTTCGACGTGTTTTTCTGAGCTCGGCGATTTTTACAATGGAAGAATTGAAAAGTCAAAGAATTTGTATTAAATTTTGCGTAAAAAATGAAATAAAGTGTTGCAAAGTGCAAAAATTCACCAGATATGGCTCCGTGTGACTTTTTCCTATTCCCAAAGTTGAAGAGACCCATGAAAGGACGGCGGTTTTCCTCGATTGAAGAAAATCGCTGAGAGTGCTCAAGGACATATCAAAAAGTGAATATCAAGGGTGCTTCGAAAATTGGAAAAAACGCTGGCATAAGTGTATTATATCTGGGGGGGACTACTTTGAAGGGGACCACATTAATGTAGACGAATAAATAAATATTTTTTTGAAAAAACGAAAATTCCGAAAACTTTTTGAACAGACCATGTATATTATATATATATATATATATATATATATATATATATATATTTGCAATAATTAAAGTTTGAGTTGATTTATGAAAAAGAATAACTTACAATCTGAGGGTAAACTTCGCATGGATAGAGTTGATAGTCAAATCGAACCCCAATAAATATTATAGGTCAATAAGAAGTGGTTAAACAAGATATATTTTTTACAGTATAAGTAAAGAATAAATAAACAATTATTATTATCGTTCTTTTGTCATTACCATTTGCCCCGGTAGATGACAGCCCCTAGATCCCCCATGATTTTCATTTGAAAATTATACTAAGGTCTAGTGAACTAAACCAGATAACACCCAAAAAAAAAAATTAACAAAAGGAAATAGTTTTGTTATGGATTTTCAAAAATTGCCGTTCATCTCCCGATAGAGATGTCGCAGGAACCAAGGTGGTTTTACAACTGAATAAGTGTATCTAGTATTTAAAGTTTGATAATAATAATACTAAATGTTTTGGGTTTTCAATTACAAATCATTCGAAACAACAACTTTTATTTTTGATCTATCGACCAGATTTAGTGTTATCAATAATAACATGTCAATCAATACATGGAATTTGCAACTGTTGCAATCAGAGAGAGAGAGAAATGTATAAATTCGTATCAATAAAGATTAGTATTATATAAAGCCTTGAGGTAAGAAATGTTAAAACATCATGAGCAAAAAATTAACTTCTAGCTCAAATACATCGAGAAGTAAGTTTCCAGAAACTTCTGAAAAGCTTTTCTTGAAAACCACGAACCGCGCTTGTGAAGCACTATTATTTATTTAGAGGGTGTGTTCGATCAGCGGAATTGAAACAAATGGTAAAGGTATTCAATAATGATTACTACAGTAGATTTGATCATTGATCTTTTTGATAGAAGAAAGATAATTTAACATAAGTAAAGCAATGTTATGAAGAATACGAAAAATATTGTTAAATAAGTTTTAATTATTGAATGTTTGCAATATAGCAAAAATAAAGAATTACATCGAGTTAGTGCTCTCACAATATGCAATGGAATTATGAGAGTATACAGATAGCTTCCTATTTTAGCAATGATCATTTATATATGTCCAAAAATATGCTAGAAATAGAAAGAGGAACTGTTCGAGATTTTATTTCAATCAGAAGTTATGCCACATTTCTTAAAAATTAATTATATTTTTTAACTTCCCGTAGAGCAAGTTATAGTTATCGCAAAAAAAATCGAAAATAAAAAAATTTATATATCTTTATTTTTCAATGGTTTCTGAACATTTTGGCATACTTTAGAAAAAATTGATGTATGTGTGTGTATATGTGTTTCCGACGATTTCGGAAATACGGGTCAACCGATTCGAATTATTCAAACAACATTCGATTCGTATTGATAAGGAGACGTACTGATTAGTTTTTGGCGGAGGCAGGTCTAGCCGTTCCAAAGATATGGGGCAAAAAGTGCCAAAAACGGTAACTCAGTTTTAAGAGAACGGAGCGTCCCATTTTAATAATTAAAAAAAAACATTTTACTTGCATTGACGAAATGAATAATTGAAGAAATTTTTGGTAAGGCAGGTCCAGCGGTTATGGACTCTCAATACAAAATTACATTTGGTTAAAAAGATGCCAGTTGGCGGTCAAAAATGATTATTGGACATATGCACATCAGATATTTTATGAAGATTTTCATAATGTGTACACATTTTGTGTAATTTTCTTTGGGTTCCGTACCAAGATTTTTAATTAGGGTACAGAAAGTTCTAGTCAGTCTAGAAAATTTGTCTTAAGGAGCGATGCCATGTATTCCACTAGTTATATCATAATTTGAATTGGTGATGCATGCCGCATGGCATCGTGCTTTAAGGCAAATTGCTTGAACTTCTCGTACTAAAATTAATTATTCGAAGAAAAAAAGTAATCAACAAATATTGATCAATGATTAATAACAATTGTTTTGAATATTTTAGAACAGATAATTATAAATATTATATATTTTATGGCTCATACCACTTAAGAATGTATACATTAACAGGAGATGCCGAATGAATCCAGATAAAGATATATTTATACAGGATTTGAACTGAATTGTAAATTTGAAATTTATATTTAAATATCAATTATGCATTGATGAAAAATACGGCATATTCCAACTTTAATTAATCATTGTTTTAATTATTGTAAAATACAGTAAAATATTTATTATATTACTAAATACTTTTATATATTTTGTATAGGGCGAGGCACAAAGGCCCAAGTTGACTTTGAGAAATTATATTGTGAAAACCTAACTCATTATATTACAACAAATAACACATATCAAACTATCTGACTATGTTCTCAGATTTAAAACACCCAGCTAATTCAACGTTGTAGAAATGTGTTTTTACTGTCCTCAAAAATTTGTCATTTGGTTCTTTTTACCCCACAAAATAATAGCTATATTATTCAACTAATGCAAAATATAAATTTCGTGGGCACATTTTTTACAGAGTACACTGTACATAACCTTGATCTGGCATTTCGTCAGAAATTATTATTAGCATATTTGAAATAACTACTTATTTAACCTATTCTTGCAAAATTGCTTTTGTTAACTTAATTTACTTTTTTATTTAATATTTTTTATTGTTAACACTTTACCAGAGTAAAGGTGCTAATGATGCGACACAAATTACTCTGTGAAGCTAAGTTAAATAACTGAATAAATGATGAGTAACACAAAGATTTAACATTTTATTTGTAAAATGTTATTTATAAAATTTATTCTCGACTAAAATCAAAATGCAGGCTAGTCACTTCACTATTTTATGAAATATATTCTTTTTATATATGTAATTAAGATAATTTAAATTTTACATGATGTTTCACCACTCGAGTCTAACATACAACCCACATTCTGAACACGTCCTGTAAAATTTATTTACATGCACGAATTTGCTTCACATAAATGTTGGATTCTGTTTCGCTCGTAAAACTTTAATTGGAATTAGTTTGTATTCGGTTGATGTTTCGTTAAATAATGCGCCATTTATGCTTAAATAAAACGTTTTATTATAAATATATCATTTACATAGTGATAAACAATATATATTCATATTGAAATTGATACTTACAATTAGGTAGTACTTACTATACATATGGTATGCACTAGATAAAACGCATCAATCAAAAATGTTTTTGATGCGATTCATTACATGCATAAATCAAAATTGACAAATATTTTAGATGCGATTGCGAACAAAAACTCAACTGGTGGTGCATGGCATCGTGCCTTGGCAAATTACTGGAACTTTATGTACCGTAATGCAGCAAGTGATAAAGCAAAAATTTTATGTGTCCGTGTACCAAAATTATGTAGAACACCATTAAATAAGCGTTTAATGATTTCAATATTATAAAATTGTAGGTACTAAACTAGTAGTATACAAAAGAATTGTCATGATTGATTAAATTTATTTGGAGGAAGGAAAGAATAAAATTTTTTTAAAACACAAATAGAGCTTTAGTGCATATCTATAAAACAGCTCAAAGAGTGTCAAGTTGAAATATTAGATGGTTCATATTTGAATGACAACCCGTCTTTCACAACTCATCACAATATTTTCTAACCTTTTAAAACAACTACAAATTTTAAACTTTGAAGTTATTGAATCATTATATATATACCTTTTTATCATAAATACCTCTCTAGTTTTTTTATAAAATTTTGCCCGCTTTAGGCAAATCGAAAGCAAGAATTTTCTGTTAAGTCAAATAATATCGAATAGCTAAATACTTTAGAACTCTATGGATAGAGGCATACTATGTAATGAGCTCCTCAGGGAGTAAAAAAGTAAAAAGGGTGAGAAAGCAGATATATACTATACACTAAAAATTGAGTATGCTGATTCGATATGCCTGTTGTAGCAATCATCAATGAAGTTGATCATCAATGTGTACCTAATCTTCTCCACATTCCACAATAAAATAATTTTACAATCATAGGTACTATAAGCTAATTACCAATACAAAGTAAATGTTATTCGGTACGTTAATCACGTGAGACTTAAGGGGTACAACTAGTGTAACCGCCTAAAAAAAAAAGAAAAATTTTCGGAATTTATATTAAAAAAAATACTTTATCAATGATTTCAAAATTTTAAGAATATATTTACACAAGTTTTAAGAATACATTACAAGATACTTAATATAATTAAATACAAGAAGAAAAAAATTAAATATTTTTTAAGTTATCGTCGATCTCCAACGGCGCGAAAAAAAGGACCTGTACTGCTGCAGTGATTCCGACCTTCTACGTGGATGAAATACAAAAAAAAAAAAAATCTCGTTAAACTAGATAATATTGTCTGTAAAATGACCTACGATAAAAAAAAAGTAAACAAAAATTGACAAAATGGTGGCGTTTTAAAAAAAAGACGATTTTTACCCAAAATTTTGGTCGTTTTTGGACTGCCAAAATTCGATTTTTGATCTGATAAAAAAATCGATAGTTCATTTTACGGAGAACTATATATAGAACATGTAAAAAAAATTCGATAGTGATCGGATCATTTGTTTTTGAGTAATCACTGCAGCAAATTCGGAAAATGCTGTTTCGAGAAAAACGCGTTTAATTAAAGATAAAATGATCGTTATACTATATACTATATATATAGTCTTTAAATGGCTGTGACTCAAAAACTATTTAAGATATCGATTTAAAATTTTGGTATGTTATTTTTAAAGGTATAACCTATCGAAATATGGAAAATTGAAAATTCGATTTCTTGAAAATTTCACAATAGTTGTGCCCCTTAAAGGAGGAGAGGGTATTTGAAATAAAAACAAATAATCACGTGGAAGGAGAGGGGTCTAGTAAGATATCACGTGTATTCATTTTTTACCTGAATTTAAAAAGAATCCAAAATATTTTGAAAAAATTACAATATTTTCTGGATACTAAAAATATACGTGATGTTTGGTGGGGGACGAGGGATAATTTTAAATATCAACAAGTATCACAAAGGGGAATGGAGGGGTCCAAAAATCCTTAAAAAGCAATCACGTGATCAATGGACGCCTCCTTATCTCTTCCAATCAGCCAATATTTTTAAAATAAACAAAAGCTAGCATCAATCAAACAAAATTGAAGGTCTGATATAGCTGGATATAGCCTAATTTATTAATGATTATTTTGATTATATGAGAATCCAAGTATCTGTTCAGTGTAATTATTAATCACAAAAATAAAAATTGCGGAACTAATAGCCTGCGATCATTGTCGTAGAAAAATACAAGTAGTAGGTGATTATTAGAATGAACTACCGCACAGGGTGTGCCATTTACAATACAATACTGTAATTAGTGATGTTTCAATATATCATTAAAAGGAATAATAAAGTTATCGCTTCAATTATGCCAGCTAAAAAAAATCGATATGATGGTGAACGTATTAATTTAGCGGATAATATTGTTCTATTTGTAGAGAATTCTCTACTGTTGAGTTTCGCACAAACCACACTACATTTTTTAAATGTTCGAATTATTTTTAAAATTATGGTTTTTATAGCTTGGTAACAAAAACTTCAGATCTAAACATTAAATTGAGCTACATTTGATAATCGATCCCCATCCGGCATATTCTCAGACATTCTATTCAGTTCGAATTGAACGTCATCATCGAATAGGAATTAGAAAGAGACGCCATGGCGCATTTGGACATCTCCTTATATAGGTTCATGTGCATATATTCGATAGAGAAGCCCCAGAGAGAGCTTTTATCCGGCAAAAATTGATGCGCTTGTACGGTCTCATATTACGAATATAGTTTCATATGTGCTGGATATATCTCCACCGGTGCGCTCCAGGCGTCCACATCTCATTCATATTTATTAGCGGAGTTTTAAGTTTCCATCTGTATGCAGTAAGTACTTTTGTTAGATTGAAAAAAAATTGCTTTGTAACCGATTTCTTGGTTTACAAAGGTATATACGAGTATATGAATATAGTATTTTAGATGTAACAGTTCCAGCAAACAACCAGTTACACAGATAGAACGGTCCACCGAGATAGACTTTGGCGAAATGAGAAATTGATTTGTGCCAATTTGTATCTTGATGACAAAAATCAGTGTAAACATCATTAAAATTAAATTACAACGGTATTATCACCAGATGTATTTACACCAGAAAGCATGAATGTTACCATAAAACAATCTAACTGCTTAACACTAGATTTACGAACCGAGTCAATTTGACTCAATAAAAATTTGATGACAATATTTTTTTTAACATTTTTTAATTACAATTTGCCACACTTTGGACATTTAGTAATTATTTTGACTTTATTATATGGATTTTTGAATAGTTGAACCCAGTAGTTGTCCAATCCAATTATGACTAATTAACTATACTCGAAGCATTTGCTGTCATTTTTATTATATATTCAACTATACTCGGACTATACACGAGAGGCGATTTTCACTTGAGGCTTTAATTGAAATCTATAACCTCAAATGGAAATTTGACAACAAAGTTGCCTGATGTCGGGCTTGGCGGTAGCGGGAATCGAACCAGCAAACCAGGGACTAGTTAGCCCTTGATGACAATATAATTGATATACATGAACATGAAACTTCAATATTACTTTTTACAAACATACATTGATATTGAGTGAAGTATTGAAATATATGTAAACATTCATTCCAATTTCTCGCAGACCCCTTCATTTCACACTTTCGAATGTGGTACACCTATTTTCACGATGTAAGCCAATTTTAGTCACAGAATGGTTAAACAGTTTTTGTCAGAAAGACTGGTCCATGAAGATAATTTTGTATTTTATTCATGACAGATATTTGTAGGAATCAACAATTTTATCTAACACAGAATTTATCTTGAATTAAAAAAAATATGGGAAAAATTTACAGAGAAGAGTCGGTTTCGTTAGAAACCTGATTTAACACTTATTTCCTACTAACGCTACATGCCAATTTACGCAGTATATGCTGAATAAGCCGGCTGAATTCGGCATCAAATTTTAGCTAGCATCCGATGTAAGAAGCAAGTATCTTGTAAACGGTTTTCAGTAATTGGCCAAGAATGAAATTCGAGAACCAAAGAATTCCTTGAGCAAATTTGTGGTAACTAAGCCTGCAAAGCCATGTTTAGGCTGCGGACAAAAATATAACTTACATACTATGTGGCAACTCTAGTCAGCCTTGATCAGAAATCATAAAAAAAATAGATTGTCATCACATGCCGACTTTTATAAATGATCCAATTTTAATACGGTTTTATACTTTTATAAGAAGTTTGTTTTACTTGAGCAAGGATGAAATGCGAGGACCAAATAATTCTTTGGGCGAATTTGTAGTAAGTAAGTATGCAGAGCCATATTTAGGCTGTTGGCAAAATATTACCACTGATAGGCTTGATCATCAACCATAAAACCAAAGATTATCAAAACATGTCAACTTTTAGAAATAATTAGATTTTAAAACTGTTTGATACATTCATAAATAGTTCGATTCTAATTAATAAATTTCCACCACTATTATTTCACTTGCAAAGAGAACTACTTTGGTTGGCACTATACGCCCAAATCGAAAAATTGCGACAGCCAAAAAAGATACGCTGACAAAGTTTATTGCACAAATGTATAGATATGAGAATTGTATCCTGAATAGTTACAACAGCGATTGTTATAAAAAAATATTACTAATTGTAAGTAAAATAAAAATATAAGTATTGAAATAAATAGACTTGTGTCATAAACAGTAACTTATTGTAGTGGCGCCAAGTAAGGCGTGGATGTTCTTGAACTACTGGTAAAATGGTATTTTTTTCCAAAAAAACTTCAATTGTTGAATGAGCCAAATTGGCTCACTTCAGTAAAAAATATGTGTATAATAAACATCCGTAAATCTAGTGTTAAAATTGAAGGGAAACTCAACAACTCAAGCTAAAAATTAGCATGACATTATATATTCGGTGAACCTATAAATAATTGAACAGAGTTCGGTAGCATCTCAGTGGAGTACGGACTCTCCTTAAACTTATTATTACGACCAATTAGTTTCTGAACTAATATCATCAATTTTATAATTACCTTGAATTGATTATTAACAATTAATAAAAATTATTTTAATAAATGTTTTTTATATCCAAAATCAAATGTACAATACTCGAAAATTTAACGATAGTAGTTCTTTTAGGCAGCACTTGCAAGAATCATAGTTGTATAATCATTTACTGAATACAAACAAAAAACCAAATATATTCGTGTAAATTTAATCGGAATTAACAATGGCCAATATACGGATTTACAAAGCTAAATACGTAGTGATTAATGTTTGTCAGTAAACTCGTTGCTTCGGATTGAAACGTCCATTAAAATGAAAATGTAAAAGCAACATACATGGACGTCACTGTAAAGTAACTAATTACAATCTATGATATCTATGGTAACTACGAATATGCAATTTACGAGAATCATGAATACCATTTAATCGCAATTTACATATCTAAATAATAACGCGTGACATGGCAGATTTATACAGAATCCCCAAATTCATTTTGAATTTCAAATTCCATGTACACAAACATCCATGAGCTCCATTCGGCTTGGTATTTATCATATATTAATATTACGCAAGCGGTTCGCTAAATGATAAAATATTTCCTTATAGCAATCCGTGAACTCGCATAAATACACGAATAGGACAAAATTGATTTTTGCTCATTGCATTTCTTCCTGTAACATTTATTTAAATCAAATTGTAGTAAATAGTAAATAGGCAATTTAAATATTATGTTTCTGCAGAATAACGATTTTCTCATTCCCTCCCTCAAAGTACACGTGCAGAGCTTCTATTTAGACGATATTTTTTGGTTCAGAATCGAAAAACGTTCGTGATGTCGTTACGTTGTCAATATTTTGCCAATTATTTTTTGTGTCTGTCTGTTATGATCATAATCATTTTTCTCCTAAAATATAATTGACAACATTCTGAAATGCTGAATGTTTGTGAGACATACATTTTTCTGATCATATTTTCTATATAGAAATAGCACCTAATTATGCTTTTACATGGAATAAAAAATATTTTTAAAAAATAATTATATTGATACTTTTTAACCTTACAGAGGTAGTTAATTGATTTATACAAGTATATTTCATCAATAACGAAAGTTATAATAAAGATTATTTCAAAAATTTATATTCAATCTTTAAACCTATATAAAATAAGAGCAGTTCAGTAATAGTAAATTAACGAATAAAAAGCACCTTCGTAAACTATTGAGCTCTCTCTCAATATGAAACACATTCACATTCATATTTATTAAATTTAATTTCTTCATATATTATAAAAAAAACATTTTCATTTCTTGAAAACTTAAGGCAATTGTATTATTATTTTTGACTGTGGTTCTAGAACCACATGGTTACGTTTGCAAAGCTTAAATGAACAAAAGTAATAAAAATTTATCACGACAACTAAAAAATGATTGAACTTCACCTCGCTCTAGGTTGCACTTAAAGCTCATAATATCCAAAAAATTTGAAATAATTTCTTTCTAATTTTTTTCGTTTCGTAGAGTTAATAGTATTAGCTTAATACTATTACCCAGTTTGGGCTTGACGTTGAGTTCTGGGACATACATATCTATGCACACATATTTGTGCACGTTTAAAATGTATTGTATCACATTCAATAAACAAATAGATTTTGCTAAATTAACATTTCTAGTTCGTCGCCGACGGTTTCCATAAACGATGTATTTTAAATTAAAGCCATATTGATGATCGTGCTGTCGTTCTTGCTTTCTGATCAATTTATCACAATTTGCGCATTCATTTACTGAAAATACATTGAAAAACGTTTAACTTACAATAAAATATATTCAGAAAAAATTAAATGTGGAAAAGCTACTCCAAACGCAAAAAGTTGTTTAAACTTTTATGACACAAAGATCCAATATGACTTTGAGCAATTATATTGTAAAAAGCATACCAATTATATAACAAGAAATAAGCCGTTATTGGTAAAATTTAAATTTTAAAATGCGATTTCTAATTTATATTTTTGACAAATGACAGAGAACAATGGAATTTATTTTTAATTTTGGAGTGAAGTTTACATGCACAAAGCTTCACGGGCTTCATTGGTTTATCTATTTTTTATGCCGAAGACATGAGTAATTGGTAACCACTAACCAGAGTGGATCAAACAAATCGGGGATTTATTTAATTAATCTGAGATTTATTTAATTGTTTTATAAGATATATTCTTAATTTTAAGTTAGATTCGACTGTTGTTTTTATATTATAACCTCTATAAAAGCTTACAGGTGAATGGGGTAAAAAGAACTCACTAAACATTTATCCTGAAAAAGGTGTAAACAATAAAAAATAGTAAATAAAAAAATTAATTGAGTTAAAGAAATTTTACAAAAGATGAAATTATGAAATAGTTATTCCAAGTCTGCTGATTAATATTTTTGACAAAATACCAAATCATGTTTTTTTACAGTGTTATCACTGTAGAAAATGCACCCATGAAATTTATATTTTGCATTGGTTTAATAATGTAGCTATTGTTTCGTAAAATCCCTTTGGACTTGAAAATAAGACATTGGAGCTGTTTGCCCCCTGGTCGTCCAATTTTACCCCGCATATGGGGTAAAAAGAACCAGATGTCAAGTTTTTGAAAAACACATTTCTACAATAATGAATACTGACACTAAGAAGTTTATAAGTTATATTGAACATAGTCAGATAGTTGTTTGTTTATTACGGCTTATTTGTTGTGATATAATTAGTATGGTTTCCATAATATAATTGCTCAAAGTCAAATTCGATCTTGATCCGCTAAAACCGTTTTTTTCATCGCTCCGCGAGCTATTGTATGCCAGCTGCTCTCTTTTTCATTATAATACCATGGTGTATTTAGTACATTAAATTAAATGGTGTATTTAATACATTATATTAAAACTACGTTATACGTTTTTCTCAAATTGACTTTTTTCAATGCGGTGCCACAAATTAAAAAAAACTACAAGTCGGATCGACTTGCATTTTTTTTTAATTTGTTCACCACTGCAATACCAAGTCCCCCTACATCAAACAACTTGATAACATTGCGCAAAAAAATTTTGCGAAGCTTCTCGCCCCAAAAACAAGGCCTTTTTTAACACTTTTTTTTAAATAGTTGCCATTTTTTCCTTCTTGCTTTTTTCTTTCATTTTGGTAGGGGGGCTTGATTCAAACTTCTTCTTCAACGTAGTTTCTTTTTTCTTATTTCAGGCGATGCGCAACAGATTTATCTATGGCACCGCAAAAGAGATCGATTTTGCAAGGCGGACTTTGGCGCCCCCTGGTTAAAAAATGACGCCGAAAAAAAATATAAAGAAAATTTCGTAATATTCTATAATTTTGTAATTTTTAAAAAATGAAATTTTAAATAATTTTATAATTAATAAGTAAGCAATATATAAATTTTTACTCTACATTGTTCCAATAATTATTTTGTTCTTTGGATATTTTAGGGTTTGCTAAAGTTCAAGTGAAAATTTTCACCAAACCGAATCTAGTAAAATCAATTTAGTATTGAGAGTGCGTGGAATAGATGGTTAGAAGGGGCGAATATTTCTCACGACATTAGTGTTCGAGAGCGGTGAAGTAGAATATAACGTCGCTGTGCTTCTAAATTGACCGTAATTGGCTGTATTGAATTCACGGCGAAAATCAGGAACGGCCGAGAACGACAGCGAGCCGCTAGACGCTCGGCGCTTTGATGCCGTTACACCATTAAAACTTGCGACAGGCATCACAACAATAAAACTACTTGTCGTCAAGCTCAAATCTTCCGATTGTTCCTTCTATGATTCAATAGGATGATTCGCACAAATATTGCTTCAAAACTACACACGATTCAAAAAATTTTTCAATCAATTACACAGATCCACAAAATAAAAAATTGTCTGTATTACGTTTTTCAATGTAGTTTTTACCGTTGAACATCTGAAATCAAAATTGGAGGTTTCAAAATTGAAAACGAAAATTAAAAAATGACAAAATCTCCGATCTAGTAAAACTTCTGCATAATAAACTTGTAATTTCTTTTTCCTTGCCCTTCTTACCTAAAATGACTATTGAGTTTCTATTAAAGTATCTGTGAATTTAAACTATCTCTAATTTTTTGTATAATTCAGTAATTTGCAAACATTTTTCTTCCCCACTGCCTTTGGGTAATCTGCAACCATGTTTGCAATTTAAATATCTGAAAATGTGTTGGCAAAATACTGCTGTAAAAGATCATTTAAGTGAATACTCAATAGTCATTTGAAGTAGAAAGGGCCAGGAAACGCTAAAAATTGTAAGATTTTATGTATCGTGCAGAAGAATTACTAGATTAAAAATTTTGTCATTTATTCAAAATTTTTTTTCATTTGTCATCAATTCTGATTTTAGGCACGATTGTGAGCTTTCTTTATGTTACATAGTCGCGGAAACGTTAATAAAACTAGCCAATTTTTAAAAAACGTCACTATATTATTTTGTCTATATATACCATTTTGTCCGTATTTCTACTATATTAAGTGTATAATTACGATATCATTGTTAAAGTGTAGAAATCGTAAGCATTATATACTATGTATATCCAAGTTATTTTTATTTAAGATAAATAAGAATATCTGAATTGAAGCAATAACTATCTGAAAATATTTAGAACTACTACGTACTAAGTATCAATGCATCTATTTAAAAAAACCTAAATATATCATTTATGAGTATAAATAGTCAAGAACTGCCTATGGACTTAATGTAAAGTTGTATATCATGGTCAATTGCTTATTATAAAAAATCCTACATTCTTCTTTGTTTACGTCATTTATATTTTTAAATATTATATTTGTTTGTTTTTTGCCTATTTTTATCTTTGTTTATTTTTTTTATTTATATATAATTTCGTTCTAGAAATTATAGCGTTCTATCAATAACTGTGATTGCTCTATAATATCAGAAATCATAATTTTAATTAATATCGTAAAATATTTATTTCAGTTATAGCATTCTCAAAAATTATTCCAAATATATACAATCTAAAATTAATTAACGATCGTTTTAATTAGGTTTCATTCACAAGTGGAACAATTATCGCAAAACAAATGTTATAAATAAAATTTAAATAATACCGAACGGAAAACAAATACTACATATTGGTCAGTCAAATCATATATATCATCAAATAACATATCAAAGCTTTAGGCAATTTTAGGCATTCGTAAACTATATGAATAAATATATCAATATTTTTAATCACTGTAGTAAACAACTCCATAATTTTGGAGCAAAACAGAACAAAGTTCCTGTGATAAACCTTCTCCATAATAACGTCGTTTTTTTAGAAGGCAGCTCATTCTTCTTTCATTAATGGAATTTCTCTAAAACTGATCTTAAACTAAATGCAGCAATGCCAGAGAAGGTATATTCACAATTGGAAACATACTTAGATATATATTTTTAATAAAAAATAGATATCACTACACCTATCAAACATCACGTGTATTTTTAGTTACAACGAAAAAAATTGTAAAATTTTTAAACTTTTTTTTGAAAATGTTTGGATTTTTCTAAAAACTTCAGGTAAAAATAAATACAACGGATATCTTACTATACCTATCCCTCCCCCACGTGACATTTCGTGATTTTTTGTCAAACACCCCTCCCTCTAAAACCTTCAAGTGATTGAAAGACGCCCCCTAAGATATAATTTAAAATCAAGAACAACTAATATTTTTAGATTATGTTTTCTGGTTAAAAAACTTAATTGTATTCTTTAGCAATTGCTTTAAAACGCTTTCATCGCCTAATATTTAATTTATGCTTAGTCATAAATTTGAAGTAATTACTTTAAATTTAAATTGTTAATTTAGAGATATAAAAATGGGAAAATCAAAAACAGAAAAAAGTAAATTTTTTTGAAAATGTAATAAATGATTGTTTGCATACCTAGTTATGTTCGGATATAAAGTTTCGATATAAATGTTTTTATATGCATGTGCGTTTGAATGTTTTGACGTGTTATTTTTCTCTATCTTTTTGTGAAACTAGAAATGTTGTATAACGAGAACTTTGAAATAAAAACTTTTTCATAAAACATCGAAATATATAAAATATTGAAAATAAGTAAAACAACATGTCCGAAAATTTGTTAAACTGATAAAATAATAAAGGATAAACCTACAATATTTAATTAACATGTATTTTGAATATACATTGGATATTTTGATGCATTTGTAATTTGTTAAAATAAATCTATGAACAAATTATTAAGGGCTAAAAATATATTTTAATTCGAATATTCTGATCATAAAAGATGGTTGATATAGAAGAGCAATATCAAGTAGTACACATACATTATTTTATTTCACACAGGAGCAGAAACAATGTTCTAAAATACATGATAGGAACACTGAATTCACATTAGGAAAGTTTTGAATAAATATTTCTATACAGTATACAGCAAAAGCTTGAAGTTTTCCAAGAGAAATTTACGTTTAGAATTTCAAAACGAAATGTAATGTTTCAGTACTAAAAGCGCCGTTTGCGGTCTACAAGCAATTAGTTAATGCTCCCACACAAATAACTGAAAATATAAAGCAATAAAAATACGCATTGAAATAATTTAAATTATTTATCAGTTTCATGCATGATGATATAAATTTTGATTACTAATTATAATTAATATTTTACCATACTACTTGAACAATAAAATTGAATACTACAGTAGTATTTCGGGCATGTTTGTTTATTTGCGCATGCTAAATTTCAGAACAATAATACAATATTTGTCGCAAAATAGTCAGTTTTTTACCGGTCGCGAATATAATTTATTTTGGATTAAATTTGTAGGGTACATAAAGGTCCAATTTGACTTTCAGTATTAAACTGTCTAAACCAAATCAACTTCATCACAACACACGACACGAATGAAACAACTATCAAACAATGTTCAGTAAAATTCGCAGTTTATTCCTTATTATAGAAATATGTATTGAGATATTTTTTTAAAAATTTGTTATATGTCCCTTTTTACCCTGCGTATGGGGTAGCCAACAAGCAAACAAGTTCATTTTTAATTTTCACAAAATAATAGCTAAATTATTTAGTCCATGTGAAATAAAAATTTCATAGCCACATTTTTATAAAGATTACACCGTATATAACATTGATCTAGTATTTCGTCATAAGAACAGAGTTGGAATAACTAATAATTTAATTTATCCCTCATAAAATTATATTGGATCTAAAAAGCTCTACCATCCTATATAGATTTCATTTAAAAAGAAATATCCCAGAGTTATCTCAAATTATTTACATAGAACATAGAAATACAAATTTATGTTTCTTCATAACTAAAATGTCAATAACCTGCGTTTTTTGCCGTTTAAATTTCTTTGGTTTTTCTTTTGATAGCATCGTTTTATATAGAATCGTACTGAATTCTAATCCAATAAACTTTGTTTCTTTCACACTTTGTAGAACCTTCTCATATATACATTTCGAACTATATTGTACACACATTTTAATGCAAAATTACTAAAATAAATAAAATCATTTACTAAACAAATTATCTTGCATACTAAGTAGACTTATGTTGGCATATACATACAATAAAACAGATTTGAAACTAGTAAAGCTTAAAAATAATGAAGTTCCTCATAACAAAACTTAAACAACAAATTGAACATCAACATGAAATGAAAATCTTCCGCTTACCATGAACATTGAAAGACCAGCGTTAAAAACAGAAAGAGAAAACTGATATATTCGATAATCCCCAAATTAGGCAACTCATAAAAAATCCACGGTTCGTGAATTCTGTGAATAAAATCAAGAAGAAGACCAAGGAGTTATTCGTTTTGGCCGCAATAAATTTTATGGGAAACAAAAGATTCACTAACTTTATTGAACTTGTCGAAAGCATGCAATACAATTTAAAAAATGTAGGATGCCACATGAGCATCAATATTCATTCCGCAGACTCTCATTTAGAAAGTTTTTTGGAAAAACTCCGAAATGATAGCGAAACACAGAAAGAGAAAATCCACCAAGACATCCATCAAGACTATGAAGGAGCATTATCAAGAGTGGTAGGTAGGACATCCACATGATGATTGACAATTGTTGTAAAATCATATAAAGAGACTTTTAAAGTCATTAAATAAATTTTTTATTGTTATTTGAGCTAGAACTAGCTCATTGGCATATGTAAAAAACTAAAGCTGTTTTGTTACATTTTGCGGAACCAGTGTTCTCAAATTACTTAAAAGCCATCATAACACCAGTAAAATAAATTACTATCACGTAGCGTAATGTATGAATTATTTATTCGTTGAAGCCATAGACTAATTGCGGCATTTAAACAAAAAAAAAACAAAACCAAATTTAATTATATAATTCATTAATATATAATTATATCAGTTCAAATATAAAATCAAATGATATTGAGTAATACTAGCATTTTAAACCGCAAAATATGAAAAAGTTGAAGCCCTTAGAGTTCGAGTAATATAAAAAATTATCACTTAATTATTTACCCAACTCAGTTTTATTTTATGATATGATACCAGTTATCAGTTGAAAATAAAGGACGGGTACACGTCGAAAGGGAGTGGAGCCAAACAAGCCGCTTTCGACATTAATTCCGATGAAATCCAATATTTTATCATTTTGTTTGGCTCTAAAAACCTTTGTTGGATCATGTATAAACTGGAAATAATGCTTGATTCATTAATTAAGAATAAAGGTTTACCATAACAGTTTCTAATTGGGTAAGATCTCAAAATAAACAAACAAAAGAATACAGATAATTATATTTAAATACAAAATCGAATAAATTGTGGCTGAAGGCATAGGTAATAAATATTGATAAAATAAGTTTAAATTTTAATGTTTTTTTTGCTATTTTTTATGTTTGATAAACGCTAATAATCAGTAGTTAATAAAATCATTTCGACAATTTTTAACGCTTTCTCGGATACAAAGACTTCCCTTTTTAGTATTTTCTAATTTATCAGACAATAATAAATTTAAATTAAAAATTCCCTATACAATAAGTAAAAAGCTTGGCATGTTTCATATAGCGTAAGTAAGAAGCAACCTTACTAATTTACTGTCGTACATTTAAAGTAGTATTTCTACATTTCTACAACCATATTTCCGGGAAAAATACGCTTTTAAGAAAATTGCATGAAGTCATTCAACATAGTTTTAACTAAATTTTGACTACAAATTACACTTTGACACTTTGAATATTCATTTTATTAGGATATATAAAATGAATATGAAAATCATTTAAGACTCGAAATTGAAATGTCTCCAAGTTGGAATATATCAGTTGAAAGACGCTGCACTTAATTTAAAGATTGGAGCAAATGTCAAAAATCATAACTAGTTGAATACACTTTA
The DNA here is from genome assembly GCF_003426905.1 of Ctenocephalides felis. NCBI lineage: Eukaryota > Metazoa > Arthropoda > Insecta > Siphonaptera > Pulicidae > Ctenocephalides > Ctenocephalides felis. The sequence continues at coordinate 90,923,837 of NW_020538040.1, read as the reverse complement.
TTATTGAATTTTTTTAGAACTTTGTTCAGAATATTTTATTAAAAATTAATATATTAAATATGTACAGAGTTACATCTCCAGTTTTAGACGAAAACAACACGAAAACGTAATATATAAAAATCAAGTTAAAATTATTAATATGAACCTCAATGACGATTACTAGTAATATAATTCTACAGAAAAATACACGAATTATATATTACGATTTAGAATTGTAATATGTTATAATAAGTTCCTTTTCAATTCGGGTCGCAAAAATAAGTCCCAATAAGCACTATGATGTAGAAATAAATCCTTTATGAAATATTTACGCAACACTGGACACGGACATGCCAAAGTACCTTTTCTTTTATATTTTCCCTCTTCAAGTATCACTTTTCCTAAAAGATCCGATAACTGTTTAGAGTAATTTATTCAGTTAGATTTCCATATACGGTTGCTATGTAGAAAAATAGATAAAGTGAATTTAAATTATCCACAAGGATATATCCATTTATCCATTTATATATCCAAAAATCAAGGAGATGGGAATAGACAGCATTGATAAAATTGATAGAATTTAAAAAATCATCTATTAAATTTTATTTACAAAATATGTTTGACAAAATAATTAACGATCAAAGATTCGTGTCTTATATTCAGTGAATATCATCCGATATTCGCTTTTACCAGCTTACCAGATGCTTTCAAAATGCAACTTCAAAATTTATTCAATTGGATATATTAATTGAGCAAAAAACTGTAATTTTGTGGAAAACTATACAAATTGTTATGATCAATGTAGTGTAATGTAAATATTTAGATAAAATGTATCTATGTCAAAGATACATTTCTGGTACTCATTCTTTTTACTGTATTTTCATAACCAACCCCCATGAACTTTAAACACTTTCAATACAAATCGAGTGATTTTTGCACTATTGAAAACTCAATTAATCCATTCTTACTTAAAACAAGTCACACAAACTTCAACCGTTGAATTCCAAAAAGGTGGAAGGTCGCAGGGCAGACATATTTAAATCATTTTCGTATTTCAGTATTTTGAGAAGCTCCATAAACCCATAGAAATAAGGGCCCCAAAAATCCCATAAACCCATAGAAATAAGAGCAGAAGAAATCTGTATATTTCACAAAAACAAGTTTTTCAAAAGCACAGCACAATCCACCACCTTCTAGAAATGATTTTTCGTCAGCCAAATGTTATTTCTATAATCGAAGTATGTTGAAAATAAATTTATGTCTTTATTTAAACTATAGCACGATAGTATATATAGTATAGTATGCCAATGCTGTGTGTAATTGGAACCAAATGTTTTTTACTAAAAAAACAATTCCAATAATTAATATGAAAGCTTCAAATTTATCATAACCTGCCTCACCCTATCCTGAGTTGAATGATTAACATGTAAAAAACGAGTCTCTAACAATAAGAATCCCTTAATTATCTAATTAAATGAATAATATTACATGGCAACGTGATAATTGGAAGAAAAATAACCTTTCCAAAAATAAGACGTACTCTTATATATAAGCATATCTTATAAACAGCATATTTTATAAACTGTTCAATTTTATATACAGTATCGAATTACGTTTGATTGTGAGAAGATTTGATCGTGCTCCTGTTTTTTATGTCACAAAGTCCTGATAAAATATACAACAGTCTGCAGATATCGATAACAAGAAATAAGTGAACCAAATAACAGAAAGCTATTTGCGCTAGAGGAAAGAGAGAAAAGGTTCGAAATTGCTGATCAAGACTACGTGAGGCAACTGTAACAATGGGGAGGTATGTATAAATATTTAATCTATCAATAAAACGTCACATACGCCCAGAAGGAACAATGAAATATTCGATATGTCTATAATAAAGCTATATTTGGACAAAATTAATAATTGGTTTCATATGTAGATGCACTATCGAACAAACAAAAGCGCTTGTCGTTTGCTTCTAAATAATTCAAATCATATTGGTACACAAATTGATGAACTCGCCTAATTATTCACCCACGGTTCCTTAAATATTGAATCTAATGTGAATGAAAGTTCCATTCTAATTATTGGTGTAAGCAAATACGAACAATATTCAGGAAAGTATCATTATGTGAATCTATATATAATACCGACATATAAAATCAGAGTAATGAAAATCATGTATTTCAAAATAGTAATAATTCAAATTTCAATAATTAACCCTCACAGTAGGTAATTATTTAAAACAAATATTTGATTAATGCTGAATTAAATAATTATAATAAATTCGTGTTATAAATATAATTGGAAAGTATCGACAAAACGATCTCGTGTTTTACTTTTTAATGCCTCAATCGTTTTTACTCATAATTGGTTCATTGACTACCAGTAAGATAGTATTTTAATTAAGTAGGAACTATAAATATATATTAAGAAAATATGCAACCTATTACAAAAACCATTTTGTCCATATAGTACGGACAAACAAGGTAATGGCATACAGGGTAAAAATGTATTGAGATTCTAATTTTTGAGTAAGCAGTTCACATGAAGCATTTTGCAACAAATGCAAGTCTCTTCATTTACCGATGAATTTTTTGTCTGTTTTTGGCAATTATATCTTGCATACTTGGAGAAAAAGTTAAAAGCCAATCACTTTCCACAGGTTTTAATTTGTTTTCTTGAACCATAATTGCAAAACAGTACTATGGTCATTTTGTCCTTTGTGTAAGTATTTCATTTTGTCCGAAACTGAACAAAATCGAATAATTAATCCTTATCAATAACTATGTACATGATTATTGCTATAAAATTGATCGAAACCGCTAGTACTTGATTGAAATAATTACGAATATCAAGAAATAAGTTCCCACAAAAAACATGAGAATAACACCCTCGAAATAGACTTTTCATGGCGCAAAATACATTTGAACTGACAAGACTGTAACAATGACACTCAACATCTGACGGAATTATTATTGTACCTTTTTTCATATAATACAGTCACGGAAATGTTATTAAAAATAAGACTATGTATAATTTTGCCCCTATATACCATTTTGTCCGTATATCCCCTATAAATTGAATAATTAAATTTGATAAATATATAGTGATAATAATAATTAAATATTTTTGTTACAAATAAAAATAACGAAAAAAAGTCTTTTCTCCTGCAAAAATTTGAGAACAAGTTTTGCAGAATGGAATGAATACATCAGTAATAATTAATTCGATGAATGTTCAACCTGTCTATTTTAATAGGAAATACTAAAATAGCCGATTCTGCTCATAAACTATGATTAATGAGATACTTTATCCTATTACGACGTGACAATATTGACTATTTTGATTTATTATATTTAATAATTCATAATGCTTAATTGACATATATTCATATGCGGCATATTTTAGAGAGATATTCATATATTCATATTTTATATAAAGAGAGAGAGAGAGAGAGAGTTCTTTAAAAATAATTTTCATCAATTACATATAAATAAATGAACTATTGAATTATTAATATAATATAATTATTCTACTTACTTCGATCCACTACTCGTTAACTGAACACTGGCTTAAGTAGTAGTTCATCGATCGAGTTCTTACAGCTGAAAATAATAAAAACCCAAATTAACAATAGCACTATTATATAATATTAAGATAAAAAGGATTGCCGAAGTTTAGTGATGTGAGCTTTGAACTTTCAACCAACAGGTTTGATACCGTTTTCAATTAAAAACATAGCTTAAAAATTTTCACTATAAATCTAAAATGGACATTCACGGGGAATGTCGCACAAAATTTAAAACAAATCATCATAAATATCTAATATAATGTAATCTAATACTAAAGTATATAGCATATGGATAGGACAACGTTTCGGAGCCCTTCTATAAAGCACATTGTTACAAAGAAGGTTTACGACAACTACTTCTGATTGACGTTAAAAAAAAAAATATGATGATAATTATAAAATTTTCCACTTATATCTATTTGTCAGAAATTCAGAATGCTATTTGTGTTTAGTAGTAGTATTCACAGCTTTATGATATAATCGCGTAATTTAGCAATTACTATAAAATTTTAATTAGATGCAATAATAAACAAATTGCTGGCATTCCGATTTATTACAGATAATTGATGTATAAAATTAATGATCGAATTAGGTATTATTAACAGGAATTATTTATAATCTATAAATTCATTGATGCGTTCTATTAATAAATATTTCATTGAAAACACAGACTGATATATTTCATTCTGTATGAAACTAACGTTTCCTTTTTATAGTTGATATAACTCAGTGTATAATAATATTCAACGCCATAGAATTTTCTGATTTTTCACCGTGTCATACAATTCCGATATATGAAGAATTCTTTCGTTACATTGACACTTTTTATTATCTTCATAAAACTTTATACGAGTGTCGCTATTGCGGCGCAAAATTTTATTTTATTTTTATTGTCTAAAATGTATTATGTATAATACCACAGGTACCTCCTACAAACCATTTGAGTTGCAAGGAGCCGCTTTTACGTACATAGTCTTAAAATTTTCACGAAGGAAGTAAGCGCACACCAAACTTTTACAGTTCGTAGACCATAAGTTCTTATTTATAGTTCCAGTATAACCGAATTGCTGTCGACATCCAATAAACTTTCAAAATATTCAATTGAACGAGAACTTAATATTAATGGAATTCACTGTAAATAGAATATATTTATTTCTTGAAAGACCTATTATCATGTAAGAATTCAATAAATTTATATGTCCAGAAATGATTAAATACATAATTTATATTAAATGAGAATTTAATATAAAAAATGATGTATAGTGTAATGAATTGCAATTGCAAAGTAGTTGCATATAGTTTGACATAACCTCAGGCCTAATTTAAAGCAATCTCAAACACAGATTTTAAGGAATTTTGTTTTTATACTATTTAAAAGGCAATTGACTATTTTAGATAATTTGAAAAAGCAACTTGACATCTTTAACCCTTTCGCTACGAGAGGGTCTACCGCACAACGATAATTTTGAATTATTTCTATCATTATCAACAAAATTGTGTCGAAAAATAGTTTCACTCAACTCAGTAATGAATCTTGAAGCAAAGATCGACATCCGTACACACAGCACGCCACGCAAATGTCGTCCATAGACGACACTCGTATACACGGGTAGTTGAATGGATGTCGTCCATGAACGACACTCGTAGCAAAAGGATTAAAAATTTTGTTTGAACAATAGTTGCTTTTTTTACTTTGTTAAAAATTCAAGAATAGTAAAATGACAATTATGACTTTTGTTTTCTTTATTTAGATACGAAAGGATTTGTATCCCCGTGTAATGAGTTATTTTAGATTAAAAAAAAGATTTGTATTTTCAAATAGGCTCGCCAGTAGATAAGTGGTTTAGAGTGACGGTACTTTATTCAGAGGTCCCGGGTTTGAGATGCAATTCGATCAAAGTGTTGTCAGGCGGCAGTGACAACGATTTTCCCTTGAAAATATAGATTGCAATGTTTCCAAGTAAAAATAGCCCTCAGCCGGCATTGCTCCACCAATAAAAAGTCAGTCCTATTAGATAAATTCAAATAACAAAATCATCAAATATAGATGGATTAACCATTGGGTTACCATCTAAAGATACGAAATAAAGAGAAGTTTCAGCCCAACAGCTCATACGGCGTAAAGTTCTGATTTCAAATAAAAATAGCTAACACCACTGCATAATACTATATTCTCCCGGGATAGGATTTAAAGGGCTACTTTGTGGTTACAAACCACCGACAACCTTGGACACAAATATACACATTAATTAAATTTACATACTACATATTAAATAAATAATTACAAACAATTTTATACCAAAATTGTAACAGGTTATGAATACTCAATATACACAAGAAACAAGTTTTTCCCAATAAGCCTTGCACGGTGATTAGGAATAAAATCCCTGACAGATAAATAAACATTTGTATCATAAAAAATCGATATTTTTTTTTGCAAAAATGTCTTCCAAAATTAGCCAAGAATATATCCCTAAAATTTCAGAACCAAATTCAAATTATTTTCGGAGATACAAAATAATAGTGAGCAGGCGTCGAGCATGCAAAAACCTGAAACGAAACAACTTTATTGTATTCAGGATTAAATTCTCTTCTAGTTGAACCTAAAAAATCTTTAAATAAAGTCATAATCAACCCACTTTTCAAACAATCTAAAATGAAATTCTTTATCAAAAAACATTATTTTTTAAGTTGATGAATTTCTCACTTTTTTCTGATTTTTTTAGGTTCAACTAGAATCTATGCTATTGAAAATATAAATTTGTTTTGTTTTTTTTTTCGGATGGAAATTGTGACCTGCATCTTTTCTGCCCAACGACACATGCACGTTCGTGGCGCCTCGGTAAAATTCTTGTACCCATCACAATATGACATATATTTTAATGAAAAAAATTGAGAAGAATGTTGAAATAGATAACAATAAAACCCGAAAGTTTCGTTTCGATTAAACATTTATTTTCTTCCCTAAACATTCTCTAAAAAAGCGATTTTTTTATGTCTCTAACGCAGGCTCCCCCCCTTAATAAACATGCAACACTATTTCGTGTACGGAAACCCAGAAAGTAAGTTATTAATAAGATAGATTATTAATAAATGATTTAACCCTTATCAATCAATTGGCAACGTGACTAGGAGTGTCTCGTCCTACATTCGCTAGCTATGTGTGCGGCTCGCGGGAATAATACGCCCACGCATCCGCAATTTTGTAGTAAACCGTGTTTAGAACGCAACATAAACTCAAGCCGTAAGTTGTACTCTACTTTACTATGACATCAATTTTCGAGTGTACATACATTAAATGCCATGGATGTTAGATATCTGTTTGCTAAGGATGACGACAAAAAGGTGAACTTAAGAAGTTATGAGATAAGATGAGCTCTTAAGATTATAAGACATATGCGTATCAGCAAGAATGCATATATCTATAATCAAGTTTTGAGGATAAAATGAGTTGAATGGGTTTAGACCCGTTCGGAGTTGTTCATTGTACACAATTTAATAGATACTCCGATGATTTAAAAACTGAGTATATTCGGAAAAGTGAGGTTAACTTTCTTGTAAAGGCGGCCCATCAGTCAATAGTTGTTTAAAGTCAGGAACGATCGGCTTGCTCGGATTATGAATGCTGAGGAAAGGACTTCAAACACAATAAAAACAGTGGATGCAATTAATTTAATAATTTATTCACAATAAAAATAGATAACACTCAAACAAATGAAGAGTAAAACACTCAAAACGGACGTATCAAGGACGATGACATATAAAGTTAAGAAGTCATGTTGATGAACCAAAATGATGATGATGCATATGCATATCAGTAAGCATGCACATATTTATAATATACTATAATTGCAGGTGTTGAAGATAGGGGTTGTTTAAATCCATTAGGAATAGTTTATTGTATACAATCCAATAGGTACTCCGTGGATTTGAAAACTGACTAAATTCAGAAAAGTGAGATTATCTTTCATGTAAAGGCCGCCCGAAGTCGACAGTTTGAAGTCTGAAACAATCGGCTTGCAAGGATTATGAATTCTGACGAAACGAAAGGCTCCAAACACATAAAGAACACTGGATGAAATTAGTTATTTCTTCTCAATAAAAATAGATAACACTCAAACAAATAGAGAGTAAAAGACTCAAGACGAACTTACCAACGAGAATCCAAATGAAAAAAACAAGTGAATAGCAAAAATGATTAGTGTTTACAGCCTCTGATCTTTTACCAAATTTGATTTACTCGTGCCATATAATGCCTCTAAGCGGCAACAGGTTACCCCTGTATAACACAGTACTTCTATAATTCGGATTCGCTATAACGCGGTTTGTAAATTGAGACCATCCCCTTATAACACAGTACTTTTAAAGCACGGGTTCGCTCCAACACGGTTCGAGAATTAATTGAGCAACCCCATTATATTTTCTCTTAATTGCTATATATAACAATCTGAATACAATATATTTAGATAAGTTAAGGTAATAAATTAGATTATACATTAGAAATTAATTAATATTATGTAATAATTGTGGTTTCAAATGTCAACATACTATATTATAATAGTAATTCAATGGGTTATTTTCCCTTTAACCTTCTACTTATACTATTAAAAAATTAGTGAAATAGCCGAACATTATATCAATAAATGTGATGAAACTAATACACAAGATATCTCATTTGACAATTTTTATTGAAACGCGTGCGTTCTATTGGAAAAAGATCTAGATTCTTCAAATAAAATAAGCACAAAATTTTAATAAAGAGAACTGCACGTGCTTTGCATCTGCAAAGAAATATATAAATATCATTTTATTAAAAGCAATTGCAAATATCAGACTTTTTGCAAAAAAAAAGAAGATGAAGATATCTTGGATGAAGGCAAAAAGAAAACGATTGTGTTAGATAGAACTTAATGTTTGTTGTGACGGATAAAAATTATTAAATATATAAATATTTATGATAAAATTATAATATGTTACATGTATGTGTAAAATTATAATATGCATTTTCGAATGTTTGAACCCCCTTTAACTAGTCCTGGCACGTAACTACCGTGTTACTCGAGGGTAACCTGTATATGAATAACATTTTGCCAAACATCAAATTACAATATTTTCTGTTATTCAAGTTGTGTTATTCAAATATAACAAGTATGCCGACCTTTTCCCTGTAATATTCAGAAGATCTCTAAATGCTTGACCCACACTCACACCTTCGCTCATATATTCATAATTATATGACCTCTGGTCTAACTTTCCACATTGTGCCTCGTAAATCAATACTATCAGTATTTGATACAAAAGATATCGATAATAATCCTGCCTAAAACGTGTGCAGTAAAACAAAGTCCTACTTATCAATGTCAATAACCGAATTGTGAAAGCAATTCCTTACTGTTCAGGAGTTTGGACAAACGTCATGGTGAAATAATAACATACTCAGGAAATAGTGTACAATATTTCCATCGACATTATGAGTGAAATAATTGAATGGCTTTTGCAATTCGATAAAATGTATTACATTAATCTTGAAAGCCACAATATTTACCTACTCACTGTTTCACGAGCAAATGAAACAAAATCGATCAACAAGTTCAAACTCAGTCATTTTCCATTGTACTTTATCTTATTTTTCATTGAAAGCAGAAGATTTTGTATTAAACCTTTCGCTACGAGTGTCGTCCATACACGACGTCCACTTGATTACCTGTGCATACGAGTGTCGTCCATGGACGACATGTATTTGCCTTTGATTCAAGATTTATCACTATGAGTTAAACTTTTGAGAATCCCAGTAATGTCTAGTTCATTAGAAACTAGACTAGAAATATTAAATTTTTCAACACCTTTTTATTGATAATGATGAAAATATTTTAAAATATATTGTGCATGGCAAGTTCAGCAGCGACACTCTTGCTGAAAACACTCTTGTAGGAGAAGGGTTAAAGTTAGTTCCAGAAGATAGGAATAGTTTTCAGATGATAAGAACAGTTTAGAACAAAATAAATTTTAAAAATAGTGGTGCATGACATAGTGTCTTAAAGAAAATTGTTGGAACTTCCCGTATCATAATAAAATATTCAAGAAATTTCATTATAAATACTGTATTACATTATTATTATAAATACTGCAACTTTCATTATTCATAATTTATAAAAAATATAAGAGTTTATAAATTGGACGATGACATTTATAAATATTTACATGGATTGCAAAGCACAATCAACCGGCTAAACCTGTCTTCGTCAAAAACTAATCAGCACGTCTATCTATCAACAAGAATCGATTGCTTTTTGAATCATTCGAATCGGTTTATCTGTACGCCCTAAATCGTCGACGAAAAATTGTATCCACATATACACATACATTTTTTCTAGGGTATGGCAAAATGCTCTGAAACCTTTGAAACGTCAAGATATGCAAAAATTTACAATTTTGATTTTTCGACGATAACAATAACTAGAAATTAATTGTTGTCGTTTTCTACAAATATTGTTATATTCTAACTTATTTCAGGATACTACTGAATATTGCTGCACAAAATCGTGATTTGAGAGTTTTCTTATTGAACTAGTTGGACAAAAAATAGAAAATTCGTAGGGGCGGTTACTTTATCACAAGGCCAATAGTGCTGTTTCAGAATAATATTTCGATATTGCGCAACGTAATAATATTTCATTATTTCAATGTCATTGCAATTACTCTCCTATTAAGTGCCAATTGATCGGTACGTGGAAAAGAAATAATTGAATTAAGAGGACAGCAAGCAGCGTTTGAATAGAAAATTATTGATCATACACTTATAGATTGGAATATGCCTTAAATTGTGTCATAATAGAACATTTATATCGCATATTCTGGAACTGGTAATCAAAAATAATGAAATTGGGCTTGACTCAAATTTTGAACTACATATAATATTTATACTATTGAACGGGAGACGTATAGAAAAATGAAAAATGTTACAAACTCATCATTTCAAATATTATTAGCATTCAAGCGAAAGTTTTATGTTCAATATTCTTTTTGGATGTAGAAATCGTACTCCTACGCAAAGTGTATATAGTGTTATGGAAATTATATATATATATATATATATATATATATATATATAATTTCTATAACTATCAAAGCAAACATAGTATTATTAAATAGATTAGAAAGCAATATTGAATATTTGTAATAATCAATCATATTGTCCATCATTTATGTGTTCATTAAATTATATATGTTCTTTATTTTATTAACTTCTTTCTATGAAAGTTTTTCAACTGGATAAAATCCAAGATATTTTATGACTTTCATAAATGAAGTATGAAAGCGAGAAAATAGGACCTTGATTCAAGTTCTTGATTTCCGCAAGATATGTATAAATCATTTTCGAACGGAATAAATAATCAAAATAGTAATATCATAGTAACATTTTATACAGTTTCAAAGGATTGCATGATACAGGCCACAATTGTTAACAGTTGGACAGCGAAGTTTAGATTTTAATGTAACAATTTATTTTTGAAATTAGAATAATAATGGACTAAATTTCAAAATCAATACTAATGACACAGAAGAACACCAATTTAAGTAAATTAGGTAAGCTAATACTGATATGTAATAATTTGGAACCAATTTCTAAAATAATTTTTCAAAAAATACGATAATTTTATCACGTATCAATTACAAGAACTATCGTAATTCTTTGGTCAAAAATAACAAAAATTCTGAAAATTGTTTATACATATCTTTATATTATTTTCAAATGTTGTAACATAAAGAACTGAAAATATAATAAAACAATATTTGTGAGAAGAATCGATACGAAACAATGCTCGTCAATATATTTAAAAACAATACGTTTTAAAATATCACATTAAGTAATTTAAGATTAAATAAAGTTACTTCGAAAAATGAAGCATTCTCTCAAAAACTGCTATTCTTTGCTCTTTTTACTCCGTGTTTCCAAAACGCTGGAAATGCCTTTGCAAAAATGTAATCCATTATTCACTCAATCAATACGAATGGAATGTTTTTTGAATCACTCTATTCAGTTGATACGCGCTACCGATATCGTGGAAAAAATTGTATCCAAACATACGCACATACATAATACAGACACACGCGCATTTTTTAAGGTATGTTCGGAAGATTTTGAAACATGAAGATGTATACAGATGTTTTTTTACGATTGCTATAACTTACTCTACAGCAGTGGTTTCCAACCTTTTCAATGTCACTACCCCTGTGAACAAGTATGGGAATTGAGTTTACCCCAAGCTAATTTAAAATAATTAAAACCACACAAATTTGAACGAAAGAGAACAAATGTTTGGTCTCTAATTTTGGCAAAATATTCTTTTTCTTTTTGTGTTCTCTGATTTTCAAGAAACAATCCAATTTCTTCTCGTAATACGTAAACCCTACTTACAACTTTGTCTCTTGATAACCAACGTACGTCTGTACGCACGCCTTAGGGGGCGCCAAAACGAGTTTTGAAAATTTAATTTATAATATATTATAATATTTTTTATTATTTATATAAAATCTAGAATACTTAATAAATTATAATAAACAATCTAACTAAACTAGAGATACGGAGATACAAAATGCGTATTTATTTTGCAATGTGATATCAGTGAAATGAAACCCCCAGGTTGGGAACCACTGCTCTACAGGTATTAATAACAGAAATTTCAAATAATGTAATTAAATGGCGTATTCCACATTTTATACAATGAATTTCCAGGAAACCTGTTTCGAGTTGTCGCATTAAATGAACATAGTTCATTAACAATTCTTTTCATCACCCTTATAAGTTCTATTTCAGTTCCATATATTCATTCACTATGGAATATTTCATCATCATGTTCGTGAACTCCATTATAACTGTCAGGATCCCAATATCATCTTACAAGCGCAATACAGTACTACGAATCCCCCCACGCATCTAGGAGTAAAATATGTTGTAGTGTACAAATATATTTGATTTAATGAAATAACTTCCGAACGACAAATGGAAATTCGTGATCATATTTCAAATAACAAACAATTTCATATATTTCTACGACGTAAAAAGTACGTTTGATATTGCATAAAATGAATATCTTCAAACGCCGTTTCCTCGAAATTGCAAGCGCTCAACTGACACAATATTGCATACGACGCACACTAACGAGTTGACAGACTACTGCGATATATTTGCAACGTTTTTTGTCCTTCCCTTTAAAATCTATGCATGGTAGAACATCTTAGTTTAAACGAACTATTTGAACTTAAATAAAAAAGACGAGTGAATGTTACGAAATAAAGCTAGTCGTATATGGCACGATGCCTTAAGGCAAATTGCTGAAACTTTCCGTAAAGAAAATTTAACTGAGAATTTAAATTTATAAAAATTTTAAATGTTTAAAACCTAAAATTATTGTATACTTTGAAATTTTATGAAAATATTGATCTTAATTTCGAAGCAATCGCGATACAAAATATCAAAGCGCGCAGAGCGAGGCATAGAAGTATACATTGGTACCGAATCCATACAAACGTAATACAAAATTTGTACTTATTATTAAAATCTCTATGAAATATCTAATAATTTGATCTGTATATGTCTAATGATCATTTTTGACCCCCAAATGACTTATTTTATCCCATTTTTTTTACTTTGTTTTAGGGATCTATGAAATTGCTTGACCCGAAATTTCATTGCATGAAATTAAATTATATGACTCGAATTATTTTAGATAATAATTTTTGAGAAATAAAAAAATGTGTTTTTTTGATAAACAATCTTGTGTACCAAAAAAGCAAAAGATTTTTTGAATCATTTAAATCGGATTTCTCGTTCTCTTAAAAACTCGGTTTCTATCTTTGCTCCGTATCTTCGACTTGTATTCGTTAAAAACTGTTCATTACATCATTCATACACAAAATATAACACAAATACAGAGACAAATATCAATTTTTTCTATTGTATTCCAAAATGTTCAAAAACCTTCGAAACGTGAAGATGTGCAAACAATTTCGATTTCGATTTTTGAACGATTACAATAACTTACTGTACGGAAAGTTAAAAATATATACTGAAATTAAATGCATTTAAATTGTGGCTATATTATAAATAGATGCGAATTAGCTAATACAAAATTAGTTTTAAAAAACACAATCTTTCTCATAAATCACACAAAAGATACAAATATTATATAAATAATATAATTTTCGAAATAAATTAATTAATATATTTTATGTTATAAAAATAATGATTATTAGAATACTTTCAGTAATAATTTTTGTAAATTACTGAAGTACTATATATAAAGCTTCTACACCAATTTTTTTTTATTTATTTTTCATAGCAAACTATACAAAGTACATTCAGCTATATTTTATTAGAGATATATATTTACATCAAATGACTGCGAAATTGTAGTACTGATAAAGAATGGTCACAATAAGGGCTTTATTGTCACAATGTTACAACTATCATTCAAAAAAAAAGTTTTTGGGTTTGTTGAAACTACAATGTTTCATTATATCATTAATTTATATGTATACATATCATATAACTATAAAATAAATATTTTCGCATTCAGAATTTCTGAGGAATCGTTTCGGCGCAACGCGCACTGCTTTGCGTCCGAAGGAACTCTATGCAATTGCAGGGTACTATTTGCGTTGCGCGCGGGTGCACTGGCTCCGGTTTTTTCAATTTCCCAATGTGTTCCACTAAATTGATTTGAACAATATTTGCAGTACTCAAAGAAAAAACAATGGGCTTTCGAATAACGCTAATTAGAAAGTGGTCCAAATAAATGCACTACCCGAAATAATCAATTGAAAAATTATTTTGTCTTTTTCAGCTAATAGTAAACGATTTTTTGGAATCGATTGTTCTACATAATGTGGTCTGAGTCAATGTGAGTAGAATCACGTAAAAATTTTTCTGATATCTTCCATGGTTACGCCAAAAAGTGAGTTTGAAAGAAGGGGCCACTTTGTCATATTTTCAATGATATCTCGGCCATAAGATGAGGTACAAAGTTGAAAATTGGTATATCTGTTTTTATCATTCAGACCTATAAAATGGCGTATAAATTATTTAAATACCAGGGTGGGGCCGATTCTGTATGGCAATGCGCCCATACCCTTTAATCAGTTCTTCGTTTCGTCAACACAAATGAAATATTTTTCGAATCATTCAAATCGGACGTTCCGTTCTATCAAAAACTGATTTATCATTTTTGTGAACTTTTGTTCCGTATGCTTGAACCGGCTCAACCTGCCTTTGCCAGAAAGGACCTCTCCCTGCCAAAACGATTTGAATGCTTTTTGAACTATTCAAATCGGTTGATCTGTGTTCCCAAAATCATAGACGAAAATTTGTAACCGCGCGCACACACACACATACATCCATTCTTTCTAAGGTATCCAAAATGTTTAGAAACCTTCTAAAAGTTAATAAGTTAATAAAAAAAATTAATTTTGATCCAAAAAATTACTTGAATAAAATGAACTATCAACGAATTAAAATATTTCTAAAATGTAAATTTTATAAATATTAAAAAATTTAGTCCGAGAGTGTAATAGTTCATTTAGTGTCCATTAGATATGCAAACTAAAAAACTTTTCATTAAGTTACAGAACTCTATATTTTAACTCCATTATTCCATCTTTTACTCGTTATTATTATTATTTTTTTTTTGAAAATCCTCTTATTTTAGTAAATCGTAAGCAAGGTATTAATTATATATTGAAAGAGTATTTATGATTATTCTAAAAACTTGATATGCACCGATACGCATACCTTCTTTCTTAAAGGTCTTAATTCATAAAACTTTTAAAAGAATGCATTTTTAGCGATTTTAATATAATATTAGATGAGAAAAGCCATATATGTATACACTATATAAAAATTTATATGGAAATTTTAACTGTTCTTAAGAAAGTTATTAAAAAAATGTGACAAAATATGTAATACAAAACCTATATTTGTGTTGAACCATATAAAATAGGTCACAAATATAAGATACCTACGAATTTAACTTACACAAAAAATAAAATAAAGCATTTGCTGTTGGCCTATCATCTATTGACCTATTTTGGTAACAAAGCTACTTGTTCCATATAATCCTTAAATAAATAGCATAAAAAGCTTATATTTCGTAATCGTTTTAATTTCATGCCTGATTTCTATTTGCAAGAGAAGAATCAATACTAAATAATATACGTCAAACAATTTTAGAATTTTACACTCAAATTTTAGAATTTCACAATAAGTAATTTAGGGATTTAATTTTATTTTAGTATTTTAATTTAGTATTTTAGGTTTAGACAAATTAACATCAAAACAGTGTAATTAATATATATGTGATAAATATAGGAACATGAATTGTGTGTTCAAACAACAATAATAAATATGAAAATTTCGGAAAATCCTGGAGATTAGATGATATAAATAGAACTATCATTAATATCGATACAGTATCATGTTATCATTCTTGAATGGAATCGATATTAAAACAGTTATCTATATGCTCGCAGAAGCGTAGAAAAGCCTGGTTTATTGCATATTGAATATCGCAAAAAAATAATTGCAAAAATAAAAAATTCAAATAAGGATTATGTTCATGTTTACAGAAAATGTCAAATTACATACCTTAATGCAACAATAATGTGTTATCATTTAGCAAAAATCTTTATTAAATACATTACTAAATTCGAATACTGATTTAGATTTTATAAAAATGCTTCTAGATTTTATTTTGTTCAATGAAGTGATTTTCCTATGAGTGATTTCTTGGGAAAAACTAAGTCGTATTTTTTCACAACGTAAACATTTGACCAAAAACTGGTGTCTGAGCTTTCGTAGCATGGTGTTTATTTGCAAAAAAAACTTGCAATTAGCTGACGATGTTGGCAAATGCTTAAAATTAGTTCTAATGATAAGAACAAGTCACTTGTATAAATTATCATGGGAATATCAATAAGAAGCAGAAATATTGTAGAAAATCGTGATACTGATGGTGAGTAGAAAAAGTCGAAGAAATCTAACTACTGCTCTAAACTATAATTTAAATTAAGTTTTTCCATAAATCGAAGGTATTAAGGAATAACGAGTTTCAAAATATAGATACACTACCAAATTATTTTTTTTTTAAAAAGACTAACATTTTTGAAAAAAGATAACTTTGAAAAAATTAGATTTTTGAGAAACTATAAATTTGACAAAAAATTACTTTAACTAGCTGTAAGTGGAATTCTGTCTTAAGGCAATTAGGGCATCGTGCCTTAAGGCAAATTGCTGGAACTTCCCGTACCAAAAATTATTATTTTTTTAAAAAACGATCAACATTTTTGAAAAAAAATTTACTTTGAAAAAATAAGATTTTTGAGAAACTATAAATTGGACAAAAAATTACTTTTTTTGAAAAAAAAATTTTTTGAAAAAAATTTTTTTTAAAAAAATTTTTTTTTTAAATTTTTTTTTTTTTGAAAAAAAATTTTTTTTCTTTATTTTGGCATATTGTGGAAGATCTGAACTTTCTTTTCAAAGCAATCGTACTGCTTTAACTGCATAGGGATAAAATATAAAGCGCGTAAGCCCCGCGTCAATGTCTAACGCATAAGCATTGGTACGGAACCCATAGGAATGTTAACAAAATGTATACTTATTGTTAAAATCTCTATAAAATATCTGATATTTTGATGTGCATATGTCTAATGATCATTTTTGACCGCCAAATGGCTCATTTTTTTACTTTTTCCTCCATATCTCCGAAACCGCTAGACCTACCTTCATGAAAATTTTATCGATTCTTCATCTTGTCAATACAAGTGAAATGTTTTTTGAATTATTCAAATCGGACGCTCCGTTCTCTTAAAAACTGAGTTACCGTTTTCGGCACTTTTTGCCCCGTATCTTCGGAACGGCTAGACCTGCCTTCGCCAAAAACTAATCAGCACGTCTCCTTATCAATACGAATCGAATGTTTTTTGAATTATTCAAATCGGTTGATCCGTGTTCCCGAAATCGTCGACGAAAATTTGTATCCGCACATACATACACACACATACATACATACACACACACACACACACACACATACATCCATTTTTTCTAAGGTATGCCAAAATGTTCAGAAACCTCTGAAACGTAAAGATATATAAAAATTTTCATTTTTGATTTTTTTGCGATTACTATAACTTGCCCTACGGGAAGTTAAAAAAAAAAATTTTTTTCGAAAAAAGATGTTTTCTTTATTTTGACATATTTTGGAAATTCTGAACTTTTTTTCAAAGCAATTGTACTGCTTTAACTGCATAGAGACGAACTGTCAAAGCGCCTAAGCGCCGCGTCGCCGTCTAACGGATGAACATTGGTACGGAACCCATAGGAATGTAAACAAAATTTATACTTATTGTTAAAATCTCTATAAAATATGTGATAATTTGATGTGCATATGTCTAATGATCATTTTTTACCGCCAAATGGCATTTTTTTTTACTTTTTTTACATCTCCGAATCTCCGCATCTCCGAAACCGCTAGACCTGCCGTCATGAAAATTTGATGAATTCTTCATCTTGTCAATACAAGTAAAATGTTTTTTGAATTATTTAAATCGGACGCTCCGTTCTCCTAAAAACTGAGTTAACATTTTTCGCACTTTTTGCTCGTATCTTCGGAACGGCTACACCTGCCTGCGCCAAAAACTAATCAGCACGTCTCCTCATCAATACAAATCGATTTTTTTTTTAATTATTCAAATCGGTTGATCGGTGTTTCCGAAATCGTCGACGAAACTTTGTATCCGCACACACACACATACACGCATACATAACACACACATACACAAGCATACATCCATTTTTTCTAAAGTATGCCAAAATATTCAGAAACCTTTGAAACGTAAAGATATATAAAAATTTTCATTTTCGATTTTTTTACCATTTGTAACTTAAAAAAAAAAAAATTATAATGTGTTCTTATGTAGTGCACTGCAAAACAAAACAAAAAATTACTTTATCAAATAAGTCGATGCATGGCAGTACACCACTAAACCTAAAAAATTGGACCCCAGAGTCGAATATTAATTAATTTCGTTTCGCTTGTTTAATTTATTTTCCAGGAATTTCGTTACTTGATTAGTATTATACCCCCATGAATTTACTCTGTCGAGTTTAATACAAAGTACTTGAAATTAACGATATACCAATGTAGGAGCTGTTACTGGAGATACTTGATGTGATGCGAACGTAGGGAATGGGCGGCAAACAAAGCATCCGAAACAATACCGAAAATAGGATGTGTGCGCAGCAAAAACATATGTAGAGCACGCGGTAAAGCAAATTCGGTTTCCGCGGAAAATACAATTTAGTATCTATTTTAACCATTAACCCATTCGAGACCGATTGCACAACGTTTGTGCAATTGCTTTCTGATGCTATAAGACCGTTTGCACACCGTGTGTGCAATAATAATGAGCAATTATTCTTAGTAAAATAGTCGTCGAGATAAGATTTTTTTTAATTAATAGTATCTGTAAAGTACAGAAAAACTAAATTTGACATTGGTTTTAATGTATAATTTATGTTTGGAACTAATGTATAATTATTTTCAGATCACTGTGGTGTTTCCTAAAAATGTATTTACAAATTGTATTTTATTTTTCATCACTGAGTTACATTACTTTATTATCTTTAGACATTTTTCTAAAAATGTATTTCTTCTTTATATTATTTTCTTCATTATTCAACTTATTTTTTTGGCTTTTTATTTTATTTTATTTTATTACCTTTACACATTATTCTAAAAATTTATTTCTTCTTTATATTATTTTCTTCATTATTCCAACTTATTTTTTTGACTTTTTACTATTTCTTAAAAAATTTCTTTGCATTACATTCTATTCTTCATTATTGAAAGCAATAGAACAATTTTATATTATCAATTTTTTTTAATAAATGTTCATCAAGTTTAATGATGTATTTTTATTTTACCTTACACTGCACACGTGGTATTCAATCCGCTCGCAATAAAAATATTCTGACACGGTGTGCAATCATTTCATTTATGCAAATTTGCTTACGAATTGGGTGATTTCCGTAGTTGTCAAGTTTGATTAAAAATGAACAATTTAAACAAAAAAAAAATTCGCTCCTGGGGGTCTCGTTCGGAATAAATCGGTTAATACAATATAACAATACATATGATAGAGTATAGTAAATCTTAGAGTAATTGCGATCGAAATTAAATGACACCAAATTATTATATAACGTTCTTAAAAATCGATCCTCAATTATTATTAAAAATCACAATTATTGAAGTTGCCGTAATCACATGACGAGCATTTCACACTGTTAATAGTTCCTGTCACCAAACCAAAATTTTTTATCTTAGTTGTAATAAGCGACTTTTGGTCAAATTTTTTACTAAAACGCCTTCTGCTTTATATATGCTGATCGGTACCAGAATTGTAATAATATAAATGAGATAATTTAGGAACTATGTGATACCTATAAACTAAGACCTTGTTATCTATAACGACAAATACACCATATTCTGATATATAATAATACTGCTCAATAACAATGCTGCGGATTATTATTAGTATAGCATACTGCCAAATTTACAGAGTAATAACTACGTTATATTGATCCTTCGCAGTAGTATCGATATACCAAGCCATCCAGTTTGATGTTCGTAAACCCCGACACAAACGCCTGAAGGCGAGATGTCAAATATGAGTGGGAACAATCGGTGACGCTTTCCTTATCCTGATTACTTATTAACAAAGCCGAAACTTTGCACTCGGAGTAAATGCAACGAGACACCTAGTTCTAATATTCGAAAGCAGCCGGGTGTCGAACTTGAAGTGGTTCTAAATCATAACAAAGAAATAATCTTAACTTAATATGTACTTCATATTAGTAACTCAGGAACCGATAATGCCGCACAACAGACCGATGTTATGCTTCAACTTGCATATATTATGATACTGAATTATACGTCAAAATGTATATACTGTGCATTCAGGCGTTTTACACGTAAACTGAAACGTCACATGTATGTTATGAAGCTGGGTCAGAAAGAGCCTGTTATCTTTTTGACATTTGTGCGGTTTCTAGATTATGTTTTTCATTAGACAACATGAGAAAAACGCCTTACTGCACAGCAACCACATGGCTTTTGCCAATATTTAGAACGATTTTGTATGGAAAGTTCTACATAACATAGCCTTCCCATAGCAATGGTCTGTTTCACGGCGGAATCGGCTCATCAATTTACTTGTATTGACGAAATGAACAACTGGTGAAATTTCTGGTCCCGCGTTTCCAGCGCCAATAAAAAATGTAAACGATATCTAATGATCATTAGACATATGCACATCATATCGTCAAGTATTTTATAGAGATTATAATAGTAAGTACAAATTTTGTGTATATATTTATTGGTTCCGTACCAATGTTACACGTCCGACTACGACGCGGCGCTTACGCGCTTCGATATTTCTATTCTAAAACAGCTATGCTGTGCGATTGCTTTAAAAAAAAGTTCAAACTATTCAAAAAAAAAAAATTAAATATAAAAAACAATTCAAATTTTTCAAAAAAGTCGTTTTTCAAATATTTCAAAATCCTCAAAAATCTAATTTCTCAAAGTTTTGCAAAAATTTTAAAGTTTTTTTTAAAAATTTAAATTTCCGGTACAGCAAGTTTCAGCAATATGCCTTAAGACACATGCTATTACGTTTTAGTATACTGTATGTAAGCATCATTACTGACGTATGATTTATGTAAATCATGTGAAAAAGGCTGAAAATTGCTGCCTTAATATATATTTTTAAGTACATGCTATTAAATTGTTTTATAAAATGTTTTGTTAATTTAAAGTTATATTTAACAGTTTTTGTTATATAACCTCTATAAAAGCTTACATGTGAGTAGGGTAAAAAGAACCAACTAAACCTTTACCCTGGCAAAGGTGTTCACAATGAAAAATAGTAAATAAAAATGTAAATTCAGTTAAAAAAAAGCAATTTTACAAGAGTAAATAGTTATTACAATTATCCCAATGAAAGTTATATTAAAAAGTTTTTTTTTTTTATATAACCTCTATAAAAGCGCCAATGTGGGTGGGAAAAAGGACCAACTTAACCCCTACCCTAGCAAAGATGTATACAATAAAACATAGAAAATAAAAATGTAAATTTTGTTAAAAAAAATTAAGTGTGAATAGTTATTACAATTCCGCTGATGAACGTTTCTGATAAAATATTAGATCATGGTTATATACAGTGTTATGAAAGCAATAATGGAAACTTGTTCGAACAATCATACTTCATCTTTCTCTCTTCGAACCCAATCTCTCAATCAGTATAGTTTTAGTTGTTATGACGACGGTCACTACCGTACCCTGGCACAAACGTACTCAGTCTCCCCCCCTATTGAGGATTATAATAATACTCTTTTTTTTTCAATTTATTTGAACAGCGATCAGAACTTATGGGTTCTATGAGCTGTTGTGATGAATCTCTTACAAACTACGTTTGTTTTATTATAGATGGCAACCCAAACAGTTGTCTCATCTCTATGTGCTGAATTCTTATTATTACAATTGTTGTAATAGTGATGACTTTACTTTCAATTGGCATGTTGCTACTACAGGTATGCCCACGAAAGGCCATTTTCACTTGAAATTATATTTGAAATCTATGATTTCAAGTGAAAATTTGGTATCAAGCTGCATAATAATACTCAAAGTAGATTTCAGTTTTATACAGCACCTAATGCGGTACGTTCCTAAGATACCATTATTCTTGAAAGTTTTATTTTAGAAAATGGTAAATATAAATTAATCTGTCTGCAGTTATGTTTTGATGTTGTTGCTGTAACTATAAATAACGTAAATATTTAATTCATTAATAACAAAATAAATTATTCATTTTCCATAGTTGTTACTACGTATTGACGCGTCCATCCTCCACGGAATTGTACACATATTTTCCTAGAATTTTAAAGAGTATTACGCGTTCCGTGGACTGGGCCAGCGGGCAACCATCGTCACGGATGAGTCATTTACTCATTTCTCGGAGCGGCGGGAGTGGCGCTTTAATGACACACAATCATCTAATTGCCGACTGCATAGTGGTAGAACGAAAGCGAATGTGCGCCGCAGAACATGATATATTTGTCACACAATACGCATTTTGTATGCAAGGCGGTGTTTTTTAACAGAAGCTTTAAAATATATTAGATTTATCGATAATTATCTCTAGATAAAATATTTTCGGCAAGATGCAAGTAAAAGCCTCGAATGAAGGGTGAAGTAGGGCGGCACACAAAAATCCAATTTCACTACCATTTATTACACTGTCTAAACTATATAAGCTACATGACAGCATATAACATGTACCAATTAAACCACTATCTGACTAGGATCAGTAAAACCTTCAGCTAATTCATTTGTAATTTTTTTTTTTCAAAAATTTGTCACCTGGTTCTTTTTTACCCATAGGCGGGGTAAAATGGAACAGTTAGGTGGCAAACAGATTCAATGTGTAATTTTAAATTTCATTAGGATTTTACGTAATAATAGCTAAATTCAACCAATGTCAAATACAAAATTATATGGAAACATTTTCTACAAAAAATTAATTGTATATAACCTTGCTCTGGTATGTCAAAAGGAATATTTACCAGCTGAGGTCGAATAAAAATTAATTTTATTTATACCTTGTAAAATTGTATTGTTTTAACTTAATTTACTTTTTTATTAACTTCCCGAAGGAGAAGTTTATGTTTTCATCAAAAAATCCGAATCGCTAATTTTATGTTTTCTCGACGTTTCGAGCCATTCTGAATCGAATGAGACCAAATTTGGAAAAAGTATGTGTGTGTGTGTGTGTGTGTGTGTGTGTGTGTGTGTGTGTATGTGTGTGTGTGTGTGTGTGTGAACAGATTTTTTGCCGTAAATCGACGTTTTCTCCAAAACGGTTGGACCGATTTCAAAAATTTAAAAGCCATTTGATGTATCTCGATGAGGACAATCGTCTCTGAGTTTTGTGCGGCGATCGGCCAAGCCGTTTCTTTGTAAATTGCAGAAAAGTGAAAAATTTTTCGTCCACGTTTTAGCCCGCAATTCTGAATCGATTCTGAAAATTCAAAAACCGTTCGATAGATATTGGTTGGGAATCGTGCTGATTAGTTTTTGGTTAAGATCGGCCGGGCCGTTTTCTTGTAATAAAGTTTTTAAAAAAAAAAATTTGACGATTTTTATGATTATTTTTTTGACGAAAGATACCATAGTTTTCTAGGTCATACTAAAATATTACGGCCCTACGACAACAGGTTCAGCTTTAAAAATTAGTCAAAGTTTGCAAAAATCAGTATGGTCTTTTTGGCATTTGTCAAAATTAGACTTTTGATCGACGTTTTCTCAAAAACGCCTGAACCGATTTTAGAAATTTAAAAGCCATTTGATGTATTTCGGTGAGGACTATCGTTTGTCAGTTTTGTGCAACGATCTGTCAAGCCGTTTCTTTGTAATTCGAAAAAACTTTTCGTCCACATTTAAGCTCATCCTACCGAACCGATTTTGAAAAATCAAAAACTGTTCGAAAGATATCATTTGGGAATGATACTGATTAATTTTAGGTGAAAATCTACCGAGCCGTTTTCTTGTAATTAACTGTTGAAAAAAAGTGTTAAATTTTCGTCCACATTTAAGCTCATCCTACCGAACCGATTTTGAAAAATCAAAAACTGTTCGAAAGATATCATTTGGGAATGATACTGATTAATTTTAGGTGAAAATCTACCGAGCCGTTTTCTTGTAATTAACTGTTGAAAAAAAGTGTTAAATTTTCGTCCACATTTAAGCTCATCCTACCGAACCGATTTTGAAAAATCAAAAACTGTTCGAAAGATATTAGTTGGGAATGATGCTGATTAATTTTATGTGAAAATCTACCGAGCCGTTTTCTTGTAATTAACTGTTGAAAAAAAGTGTTAAATTTTCGTCCACATTTAAGCTCATCCTACCGAACCGATTTTGAAAAATCAAAAACTGTTCGAAAGATATCATTTGGGAATGATACTGATTAATTTTAGGTGAAAATCTACCGAGCCGTTTTCTTGTAATTAACTGTTGAAAAAAAAAATTTAATCCTTCTTTCATGGAACTTTTTTTGGCGATATACATCATGGTGTTATAGAACTTACTGTAATATTACGGCCTTACAACAAGTAGTTTAATTTTAAAAATTCGTCAAACTTTGCTAAAATTATTATCGTTTTTTTAAAAGTAGGATTGATGAAGTATATTATTTACACATTTTTTTGATCAAGTCGATTATTTACACATATCGGGAAGTTCATGTAATTTGCCTCAAGGCTAAATACCAAACCAACTAGTTTACATTTTCTACTGATTATTATTCTACGAAATAAAGTTGCTTAGTTGCTTAATTAAAAATAATTCTACAAATGTTGTTCATTATTTCACAATTAATCATTTTCTAGAAAAATGTGTATTGTTACAACCCCTGGTTGAGGCTAATTGTAACGTCTACCAAGGCAAGTAGTAACAACAAAAAAGTGACAATACCTCTGATAATTTTTTATTCTAAGAAAATTGACTTGTTTCTAAGTAATTCTTCCGTAATTCCGTAATGCATCGGCCTGCGGGAGTCGGCTATGCAGGATGGTTTACATAGCCAATCGAAGCAAAAAAAAAAACTATTTTAATATCTTTTAAAATGTCTGTCACTAGTTACGCCCGTTACATGTAGCCTCTAGCTTCCCTATACTTAAAACTAATATTCAGGTACCATAAACTAAATTCAAAAGCTGAAAACCAAAAAACCTACTAACGAAAAAAATACTTTTGGTATGAATATTGATATTTTTACATTTATCTTCTGATAGCGACGTCGTAACAATTACGATGATGGCTTTTTATACATCTTTTGCCTGCTATTTTAAATTAGTAACACTAATAATAAAAATTTCTATACTTTTCTTGTTTTCGAGATAATGAAGGTGAACCTTTTTACCCGCCGATCTATAAAGCACGCTCTACTCTAAAACAGTGATATTAAATTTTCTAGAGACTTGTTATATGTTACTACCCAAAACATATTTTAATCATTCTGTTTGTACTGATCTTTTTATATTATATTGACATGACTATGTTATTAAATTATCGTATCTATTAAGATAGCAATTTTAGTAATTTGGCAATCTATAATATTGCTTATAGTACACTACGGTGCTAAATACCAAATCTTTATTTACCAATTGCCTTTATTTAGTATATCGCATTGGTTTCAACAAAAACTTGTCGGTCACATGTTATAAAATAAAATAATAAGAACTAGAGCAAGTGTGTAATATCTATTAAATCACTCATTTTATGATTCGGCGATAAACTTTATTTTACTGAACATTATTTCGTCGTCCGTATGTCTATCTAATTACCATCTAATCTACAACATAAGAAGATCTTGAAACATAAATGAATTGTAATTGAAAATTATACAGAAAATATCCAGCCTAAATTTGTCTTGTCAATGGATTTTCATGAATTGTTTTTGGTGTTTGAGACCCAATATCTACATTTTAAATTCATAGGATAATTTCAAACATCAGTACCATTTTCGTGTGCATATTACATTTTAATTTATTTTTTAATAATATTAGTTTAATATTTAACAATCATGAGTAATTGTAGTGTTTTATATTTCAACAAAACAAATTTTGGGGTCAAATAATTCAGACTTACAGAAATCAACGAAATAGTTACCAACATCTTATAAAAAGGTGAAATTCCATAGAAATGTAGCACGTGGCTATATTTTGCTGGAACCATTTATTCCGATTTGCGGCTATCTATATTATTTTGAATAATTAATTATTAAAACTATTATAAATTATTTAAACTAAGTCATAGTTCGTATCGTACAACTATGTTTGTATAAAAAATGTAATAAAAATTAATTTAGGAAGGAAAATAAAGTTATAAACTGTAAAGTTTTCTAAACACTATTATATTACAAAATATAATTCGTTAGCGGTAGCAACAAATTTTCAACCTGTACGCTTCAATTGTTTGTATAGTGAAATAATAATTAGCACAATTACGCCGATAGCGAAAATCAATTCGTGTTTCAAAATTATGAAACTAGTAGTTTATTGCGTCTTAATATATATATATATATATATATATATATTGAACAAAATAAACATATTGAAATTCAAGATACAATAGTAACACATGAAGCAAATACTATGCAGAAAACTGAGAATCTATATATTTCAATTTTTTTAGGTTAAGAAAAAAAAGATAAAACCATATACGCTTTTATATGTCAATTTTCAATTTTAATACATATATTCGAATGTGCATAAAAATCCTCTGAGCCTACTTTATCCCTGATTTTTTGAAAGTATATAGCAACAACGCCTAAACATGCCTTGATTAAAAAATAATTGTATTTCAGGGATATGAAAGTTAATTCAGTGTAGCTACTAGAACCGTGAAATAAAGCCAAAAATAGACTTGCAAATGTCACAAATTAAAACAAATGTTAGAGCTAAATAGCCTCTGCACCTGGGTTTATTTAATTTCCAATCTATTTTCGTTATCACAATAAATTAAAATATATGATATTGATTCACAAATTATCTGACCTCTGGCATATATTAAATATCGCTGAAAAGTAGAATGGATTAATAGAAATTACAAAATATAAAATATTCAATTATAATAGTTATATTTAACAAATTGATTTTGATTTTTACCTTCCAACTTTTATTATGTTTTGACTACTCTAATTAAATTCTGTTTTTGACTTGTATGTATTTTATTCTGGCTTGTATTCCTAAACAATTTAGTGATCGATACAAAGTCACAACACATAACATGTATAAACTACCACACTATATTCAGAAATGTGTTTTTTTTACTAATTTGCTAAAATTTGCCATCTGCCCCTTTTTACCCTATAGGCAAGGTAACATTGCAGGCAAACAGATCCAGTATCTTATATTTAATTCTAAAAAAATACGAAATAACAGCTGCAATACTCAACCAATACAGAATATAATATAAGATGTCTTTTTATAAACCTTTGTCCCTTTACTTTCTAATATTGTTAAAAAATCCAAACTTTACTTGTTTTTGAGATATCGGTGGTGAACCTTTTTGCCCGCGAACTTTTAAGCACTCTTCTATCCTACATCAAGTATACGTTACGACCGAATGATTCATCGTTACTTTATTTTAGGATCATCAAGTAGTATTGATAAATAATCTGATTAATTCGCACTAAGCCAGGAGAAATTTAAATTGTTTGGCATTGGATGTCAGTTTTGTCCACGAGATACTTCCCCGTAAAACAATCTTAGGAACTTGGTGATATCACTTTCAAATGACACCGACACTGATTAGGAAGAAACCCACGCAGATTGTGATGAGAACGCTTATGTAGCAAATTTTTAGAAACATTCTTCGTGAGATAACATAATCAATATATGCAAATTTCAATATTTATTGCAATCACACTGTTGTCTGAAGGGCATAAAAATAGTAAGTTTCAGAATTATTTTTCATTCTGTGATTAATTTATTATGAAAGCAAAAACTGTGCGATGAGATTATGACTGTAAACTAGCTGTAAGTGGAATTCTGTCTTAAGGCAATTAAGGCATCGTGCCTTAAGGCAAATTGCTAGAACTTCCCGTACCAAAAATTATTATTTTTTTAAAACAATTAACATTTCTGAAAAAAAATTATTTCGAAAAAATTAGATTTTTGAGAAACTATAAAGTTGACAAAAAATTACTTTTTTTTAAAAAGAATTTTTTTTTGAGAACAACATTTTTTTAAAAGAAAAATGTTTTCTTTATATTGACATATTTTGGAAATTCTGAACTTTTTTTCAAAGCAATCGTACTGTTTGAACTGCATAGAGACGAAATGTCAAAGCGCGCAAAGTGCCGCGCCGCCGTCTAAAGCATAAGTATTGGTACGGAACCCATAGAAATGTAAAAAAAAATTATACTTATTGTTAAAATCTCTATAAGATATCTGATAATTTGATGTGCATATGTCTAATGTTCATTTTTGACCGCCAAATGGCTCATTTTTTTATTTTTTCCTCCATATCTCCAAAGTCGTTGCACCTGCCTTTCCAAAAATTTGAACAGTTCTTCATTTAGTCAATAAAAATAAAATGTTTTCTGAATTATTCAAATCGGACGTTCCGTTCCCTTAAAAACTGAGTTACCGTTTTCGGCACTTTTTGCCCCGTATCTTCGGAATACCTTTCGCCTTCGCCAAAAACTATACAGCACGTCTCCTTATCAATACGAATCAAATGTTTTTTGAATTATTCAAATCGGTTGATCCGTGTTCCCGAAATCGTAGACGAAAATTTGTATCCGCTCATACATCCATTTTTTCTAAGGTATGCCAAAATGTTCAGAAGGTTTTGAAACGTAAAGATATATAAAAATTTTCATTTTCGATTTTTTTGCGATTACTATAACTTGCCCTACGGGAAGTTAAAAATATAAATTGTAATACTAAAATATGCGCAGTATATAAAATAATAGTAATAAGTAATAAATGTTTTTAAAATCACATTTAATAAGGTATGTATTATTCACTACTATATATAATAGCAAAAAAATCTAAAATGATTTTTTTTATATATCTTTACGTTTCAAAGTATTCTGAACAATTTACCAAATCATAGAAGAAATGGATATAAGTGTATGCGTATTTGTGTGCGGTTACAATTTTTTGTCGACCGGATAAACTGATTTGAATTATTCAAAAAAACATTCGATTCCTATTGACGGGAAGACGTGCTCATTAATTTTTGGCCCTGTCGTTTCGATGATACGGGACAAAAAGTGCCAAAAAATGGTAGTTTGGTTTTTGAAAGAGCGGAGCGTCCGATTTGAATGATTTATTCATTTCAATAGATATTTTATAGAAATTTTAATAATAAGTACAGATTTTGTCAATTTTTCTCCAAAAATCTCAAAATTCCCAAAAATCAATTTTTGTCAAAATTTAAAATATTTTTTAGAAATTTCAATTTTTGGAACGAAAAGCTTTAAGGCACAATGCCATACACCACTAATTAACTTCCCGTAGGGTAAGTTATTGTAATCGTCCAAAAATCGAAATCGAAAATTTTTACATTTCTCGACGTTTTGAAGGTTTCTGAACATTTTGGCATACTTCAGAAAAAATTGATGTGTGTGTGTGTGTATGTATGTATGGATACAATTTTTCGTCCACGTTTTCGGGCGCACGGATCAACCGATTTGAATGGTTCACAAAACATTCGATTCCTATCGGTAGGGAGATGTGCTGATTAGTTTTTGGCAAAGGCATGTCCAGCAGTTACGGAGATAAAGAGCAAAGAGTGCAGAAAATAAAAATTGAGTTTCTGAGAGAACGGAGCATCCGATTTGAATGATCCAAAAAAACATTCAATTTGTAATGACGGGGAGAAGCGGTGATTAGTTTATGGCAAAGGCAGGTCGAGCGGTTTTGGAGATACAGAGCTAAATGTGCAAAAATGGTAGTTTTTGAGGGAACTAAGCGTCCGATTTGAATGATTCAAAGAACCTTCTGCATGTTTTAACAAAATAATTGATTTTGGAAAAAAAAATGTTTCAAAAATTTTTTTTTTCAAAAAATTTTTTTTTAAACAATTTTTTTTTCAAGTTTTATTTTTTTTATTTTTTTTTTCATATCGAAAATAATTCAGATTTCTATTTTAATTCTGTTCTAATATACCTTAAACAAATAATTTCAACTTTCCAATTCAGTTTATGTAATTTTTATAAATATTAGACAATGTTACAATATTTATAATAATCTATTTTAAAATATTTAATATTCCTCGATCATCTCGTTACGGTACGGAAAGTTCCAGCAATTTGCCTCAAGGCACGATGCCTTAATTGCCTTAAGACAGAATTCCACTTACAGCTTGTTTTATATAATACTTACACAAATACTTGTTAAATGTAAACTTGTACTTTTCAAAATATATAATAATAGGCTGTATTTTCGTTCGTTTGCCACGTGCTTCATCTGGCTAATATGAGAAAAGCTAATTCCATTGAGAAGATATGCGGCTTTTAATATCAAACCAAAGTGATGACAAGATGCGAATAGCGAGAATTTTTGAAATTCCGCGACCTACGAAGGAGAGTATCTAATGACATCATTCGGTGCGGAAATGCTATGCCGATTCGATAGACGGGCCCGCGGCTTACGTTAGTCACCGTTCAAGAATCCGAGCACACAGTCCGCTTTATGATCTTGCTGGCTGGCGCAGACACATCGCAAGGGACGAGACGATCTCGACGTCGATTCGTGTTATTTCACATCATGCGTTTCGAGATATTTCTATATTTGACTACTTTTTATAATCTTTCCACTGCAATAAATTGATTTTTTAATTTTAGATATCTGAAATAATTAACGAGCGATCTTCATGATCATAGATAGTTTTATTATTTTTCGGAGCATTAATTTTTTTTACAGAAAAGTTCCATGAACTAGTGGTGCCAAT
Source organism: Ctenocephalides felis (assembly GCF_003426905.1). Classification (NCBI taxonomy): domain Eukaryota; kingdom Metazoa; phylum Arthropoda; class Insecta; order Siphonaptera; family Pulicidae; genus Ctenocephalides; species Ctenocephalides felis. The sequence continues at coordinate 90,892,703 of NW_020538040.1, read as the reverse complement.
TGCTGGAACATCCTGTACCGAAACATTTTTTTTTTTTAAAAGCTTGGAAGAAATCAGATTTTTGAAAATTTTAAAATTTTTGAAAAAAATTGACTTTTGAAAAAAAAATCTGTATATTTTGTTAGTCTAACGTGTGAACATTGGTACAGAACCAACATAAATGTACACAAAATGTGTACTTATTATTATAATCTCTATAAAATATCTGATAATATTAAGTGCATATGTCTAATGATCATTTTTGACCGCCAAATGTCATTATTTTTTACTTTTTTTTATTAGATCTCCGTTTTCTGAATCATTCAAATCAGACGCTCCGTTCTCTCAAAAACTAAAATACCACTTTTTACCCCGTATCTTCGAAACGGCTAGATCTGCCTCTGCCAAAAACTAATCAGCACGTACCCTTATCAATATAGGAATCGAATGCTTTTTTAAATCATTCAAATCGGTTGATTCGTGTTCATGAAATCGTCGACGAAAAATTGTATCCGAACACACAAACATACACACATACATCAATTATTTGTAAGGTATGACAAAATGTTCAGAAACCTTTGAAACGTAAAAATATATAAAAATTTCCATTTTCGATTTTTTGCGATTACTGTAACATACCCTACGGAAAGTTAAAATCTGCGTAACTCGAAAATATCATTCTTATATGAAAAAAACATGTTAAAAGAAAATCACTAGAAAAAAGCCTTTTTTGTCAGTTTTTAATATGATGAATATTAAACATATTGAACAAAAAATAAATATTATTACATTCAATATCAAACACATTTAATAAATTATAAGAATATTAATTTATTTTCAAATAAATTGTTTTCAATTTAGAACTTTAGGGTAAGATGAACCTAATTCCAAAATTTCATGGAAATTAGAGCACAGTAAAAAAAAATCAGACCAAAAACGCTCTATTGTTTAGTAATAACTAATAATAAAAATTCGCAACTGTAACATACATTAATACTGCGACAGTAATTTACAAAAAACAATGAACATATTTTTGTAGATATAAACAAATTATAATTTAGTGTTTATAAGTTCATGCAAATGCAATATTAATCAATTTCGTTAAAAAAAATATTTTCAAAAACCGTGTCAGATCGAAAATGTGTAAAACGAGTACCGTGTAAAACGGGGGATAGATACAATTGTTAATAGATAAATAATTTCAATACTTGCAAGTATCATTTATTCACAAAAGTATGATAGTATACCAATTTAAAAAAAAACTAAAACAAAATACATATATATTCTATGCATACAAAATTATACAAAATAGAAGTTTCGAAACAAACTTTGTTGACAGGCCATTTTATTACCACAATATGAAAAGTCACATGTCATTTATGAGCCGACTGGCGTGCGAACACATCCTTAGCAAGTTTTCGCATGGTAATTTTATTTAAATATGTTAATATTCGAAAACAATTTTCTTCTTCGTAGCTTCGATAGAGCCAATTGCATCGTCGGCATATTCTCGGCCATCTTAGAAGAGTTTGCTCAGTACCATTTTTTATTTAAAGCACACTCATCTTACACCACATTTTAAATTTCAAGTTTTAGAACACATAATTCAAATTATCACACAAAATTTGATGCAACTCATTATATAATATACATACTAGAAAAATCAGATATTATATTATAATAAAAAAAATGGCTGAATGCAACAACATACGCCTACTTTTCTTTTGATTAACTAATTCGGCAATCGCAAGGGATATAACCTTAACATATAAAACGTTATTTTTCTTATTACATGTGTGTTGCAATTACATATAATATTCTCTTTGAATACTATTTTTGAAAGAGAGGTGACTGACTGACGAGCAAACATTAATTTAAGACGTCACACTTGAAATCCTGAACAACGAATATGAACTATGACGGGATTAAACAATGTTAGATAGAATATGAACTATGACGGGATTAAACAATGTTAGATAGAATAAATATAACAACCAAGTTCTTAATACAATAACAGAAATAATACAGAAATTGAATTTCTATTGAATTTTTTTCAGTAGATCGCCACCTAAACTACAGTGCATCCAGACAAAGATACCATACATTTAGGACAAAAGACAATTTCAATGGTCATTTGTCAGTACTTTCAATAAATAATTTATTATAACTGTTCAGCATGTATATTATACATCAATGGATAGAAAATAAATTTAACCACAGGTAAAACTATCACCACATGGCAACAAAATGATAGAAACATCCCGTACAGAGCAATATGTCAGCGGCCAGTTAGCACACATATCACATACGAATAGAATGTTCTCTGAATTCAAATGTACAATAACATTATAGTAGCAGCATAGATTTCCGGGTAATTGTCAAACATCAAAGTTTTAAACATTAAGAAAATATATTCTGCTCCATACACCAGAATGGACTACACACCCACTAGGATAACTACTATCTATAATTATATTTCGTTGCTAATAATGAAAATAACTCATGAAATATAACTAATCTGATCGTTATTAAAAAAAAAAAGAAATAAAAAAAATATTTTGACGTCAAATTTAATGCAAATAATGCAAATTGATCATTACAATAATTTAAGTCTTGCTTGCAATTAAATACAATCATTACATTACATCAATCATATTTAAAAACAGTATTTCAGCATTTCTATGTAGACTGATTGCTGAAAAAAAATAGCAAAAACGTACCCAGTCTTCCTATGTTAATTTTGTCAAAAAAGCAGAGTAAAATATGAACAAATCTTACTGCAATGAAAGTGAATATAAATGTTAATAAATGGATTATGGAAAAAATCAAATTACAGCATTCTTGAAAAATATTCTTATATAGGCTGTTCAATTTCTGAAATAATACAAAATTCTATTTTGCAAGCCTAATTACAACATTAAATTGGTGCATAATATATTATTTCGATTAAATCCTCTAAATTATTTCACACCATATAATGAACACTCATTTTAACGAAGCTTTGCAATTATAAATGCAAAAACATTTCAAACTGAACTTAAACGAAAATGCAATATTTTATTTGAGTATTTTAACCCTAAATAACTTTTTTTAATGGAGAAAGTTGAACATTTACATGATGGATGACCGGTTATATCCACACATTTGATGTACGAGTATAATGGCGTTAAACCTAATATGCAAAGTTGTGGGTTAACCACAATTCGGATATATTGCGATGCCAAACTTTGTGGGTTAATAGCAGATAAATATTTTGGTCGCAGCAGCACAAATTCTTAATCTGCATCAGAACTTGGAAAATATGTTTCCGCATTTTTATTGTTTATCGACATTTTCCATGCTATCACATTATACAAATTCTAATTAACTCGGAATTGTTTATAAATTTAAGATGGAATCAGCAATTTTTATAGACGAGAACTAATATATCCAAATAGATAAAATCCGAAAGATATTTGTGAAAGTCTATTCACATACTACGTTTTATATTCGGATATGTATAAAATCTATTATAAATTAGAAAAGAAGGAATATATGCCAAAAACATTCATATAATGCTAGCATTGATAGTATCTTATCTATCATGAAATGAAGAAATTCAATTTAGTTTGAAATTAATTAAATTAAATTAAAAATAACACTAATTATACCAAAGGCGGGTCAAATAACCCGTCTTGAACTTTGAATTGGAAAATCATCTCTAATTTTATTGCTTTTGAAAATCTGACGGTCGGACTTTATGTGCTAATCAATTTTTGGATAGAACAAAGCTTCCAGTAAAAATTTATTTGAAAACATATTATATGTAACATTAAATTATTAAACATATTATATTATATGTAAAATTGATTTTTTTTGGAAAGTAGCTTTTTACTCAAAAAATATCGTACAAAATCAGGCAGTACAAGCCTTTTGAAGATATAAATAATAATATAAAAGTAAAGTTAATACCTGTTGCATTTTCATTGATAATTGATGTATGACCCTACAAAATCGTGCACGAAGCAAAAGAATAATGATATGGAACAATTTTTATCGTTAATTTTTCTATAGGTAATTGTTCTCTAACAATATAAAGCAATGATATGCATTTTTCAGAAAAAAATTCATATTATAATATAAACATAAAGTGTGTATTGCGGATGTCGTAATTAGTTTTTTTTTCCAATATCATTGCTTTAGGTGGCACAAATATCTCGAATTTGTACAATCGAAGCTAAATGTCTCGAGTTTGTATTAAATTGCTTTTTACTGAAGCCATAGAACTGGGCGCCGATTTTCGAGAAATCCGTGAATAATAAAAAAAAATAATAAACAAATACAAAAAAAGTTATTGTCTAAGTCTAATACAAAAATTTGTCTCCATTATTTATTATGAGAATTTATTATGTTTATGAAAGAAAATATATTTATTAATTATGATCAATTGTATTTTCAGATTTCCGATCTAACTTCAATATTTCATACACTGAACATGTCATGATACACAAATAGAAGTAGGAATCATTTAGACAAAATAAAAAAATCATTCCTAAATAGTTTCATATATGTGTGTAAAATATTAGGGAAAGTGAGAACAAAATGACCCTTAAGTCCCACTTTCCCCTAATAAATTGTTATTTGACTATATATTTATTTATTCCCAGAATTAAATTATAAAATATTTTTTCAACAAAAAACAATAAGATGAACATTCAAAAGTGACAAATCTGTACAGGGTCTTTGAGGTCCCCGACGTGGAAAGCGCAGTCTCCAACAAATTGTAAAAAGAATTTTGTTGCAGAGAATGAAAAGAAAAAATATGTTTTTTCCTCAATCGATTCAAGTTGGGGAAAAGGTAGGTAAAACCTTTGTAAACATTTAGGGGTTGTTATTATAATGAAGTTGACTTCAATATGAGTAAAATAAATACTAATCTGATCAGCGCAACTGAAGGTATTTAATTTAATGAAGAGGATGTCGATAGAAAATGAGCAAATCATTCATATTTAAATCGTAATTATTTACGTAAAATTTTTTTTTTCAGCTAAATCCTGAAATACGTGTCAAATGATTTTATGTATAATATCCATAAAAAAATCAGGCAAATCTAAAATGTGACATTTTATTTACTCCAAAATCCATGCGATTTGTAAAAGAATGACCCATATACTTCTATCATGTATCATTTTCATACCCATGTGTATTGTTTATCCAGTGAACGAAAAAATCAATAACGCCAATATTTATTTTCAATCAAAATATTTAAATTCCCAATTTTAAGATGTAATATAAATGTTAATCCAAGTTATGTAACTGACATGCCAATAACGTTAATATTAAAATTCTTTCGGAAGTATCTGGAGGCTGGTCGTTTTGTCATGATAAAATACAAGCGATTGCATCGGAAGTTCGTTTGGGCGAATTTCATTTCCACCAGACCATAATTCACATCCGTTCCTTCGTATCTAATTAATTATTTTTAATTACTTTTGCCTAAAGCTTCTGAAAACACAAAGACAGCCAAAGAAAAGCATAATCTCAGTAAATGTTCGAGGGAAGTTTTCATTGTCAAACGATTCATATTTTTTCTTTTAACAACTGCTCTGTCATCTTTACATTGTCCTTAATGATATATACTACAAGACATTTTACAATCTTCATTTAAAACACCTGGCCAGATGGCGAACACTTAATATAATTTTTTAAGACAATTAATTTAAGTAGATATAATTTTACGCAAAATCGTAATTTTAAATGAATATGATAATTATATCGTACAGATAAAATAAGAAAAAAATCAGTAAGATAAAATAATAGATACTCTAAAGTCTAAATGATTATGCAAATGATAGATAAGCTCTAAATGATTATGCAAATAAATACAATCATGATTAATCACTTAAAAAAAAATTACTTTTGCCTAAAGCTTCTGAAAACACAAAGACAGCCAAAGAAAAGCATAATCTCAGTAAATGTTCGAGGGAAGTTTTCATTGTCAAACGATTCATATTTTTTCTTTTAACAACTGCTCTGTCATCTTTACATTGTCCTTAATGATATATACTACAAGACATTTTACAATCTTCATTTAAAACACCTGGCCAGATGGCGAACACTTAATATAATTTTTTAAGACAATTAATTTAAGTAGATATAATTTTACGCAAAATCGTAATTTTAAATGAATATGATAATTATATCGTACAGATAAAATAAGAAAAAAATCAGTAAGATAAAATAATAGATACTCTAAAGTCTAAATGATTATGCAAATGATAGATAAGCTCTAAATGATTATGCAAATAAATACAATCATGATTAATCACTTAAAAAAACAAGGAAAAACTTTATACATAAAGGAAAAACTTTATGCATAATTAAATACTGAATTATTATAAACAGATTCTATAAAATATACAAAGAAAAATAGTTGTCAATTGTTACCTTGATTTTTGTGATAGCGCCAAAGTGAAGATCTGTAACAAAAAAAGATACTAAATTAATATTTTTGAAAAAAAATAGTATATAATAAAGTATTAAAGTAAAGAACAATTAGCATTAAAAAAAAGTCCTGTAATATTATCTTGTTATTGTAATTAATTGTATAATAATAATCACAAAGCAATATTTCCATAAAAGTAATTCAAAATTAGTCTTCAGCTTTCATATACTAGTCCAAATAAAAATCTAATGCCGAGCTAATTTACAGAGGAGTAAATTTTTTTGTGAATTAAGTAATTACACTAATTAAGATATATGGTAAAGCGGGGCTTAAAGGTCTGCGAGTATAAAGATCCAGCACCATATTTTGAAAACAAGTAAAATTAGGAATGGCTTTGACAACAATATTTGAAAGTAGAGGGAAACAACAGATGTGTAACCACCCATCGCCTTAAATCCAGCACGTCAGGATCCAGCATATGGGTTAAAAAGAGACAGAAGAAAATTTAGAAAAACAGTAAAAAAAATTCTAAGATTAGGAATTAATTAGGAGTCTTACTGAACATAGTTTGATAGTGGTTTGATACGTGTTATGTGTTGTGATGTAATTCATTTTAGTATAGACAGTATAATTACTAAAGTCAAATTGGACCTTTGTGCATATAATACCCTGGTCCAAAGAATTGGATTTTTTTGCCAATATTTTTACCAAGACTTAAATTTAGTTTATTTTTAAATATTAGAATGTATGCATGTGTAATTTATATAGAAGTTATAAATACATAATTCGACTAAATGTGTTAAATATACATTTTGATAGATATACATAGTTTATAATTTATGTTGCCTTAATAACGTATACGAATTTGAACTGAAATAAAATTCTTATAAAACTAAAAATTAAATTCTTGTCTGAACTGTATAATATATTTTTATAACGTATTTCAAATTTTAAACTGAATCTTAAAACAGGTAAAAATCTTAACTTAAAACCCTGCGGAAAGTCAACAATAATGACAAACGTTTCTATTATTTTATTGCGCATGCAATAATTGAATAATTTCATTTATACATTGAAACAACATTTTAATTAAAATGCTTTTTGATGTACCCAATATTTAATAACTGAAATATAAAATCGTTGATTGGTCGAATAACGTTTTAACGAGGTGTTTTGCAAAGCGAATAAAATCGCAAACCAAATTATAATATATACATATTTGTATATAATAATGAAGTAAGGTCTGTTTAAATGACTATATGTGAAATTTGTTTAGATCAGAATAATAATAAGTCTAAAAGATAAATAGTGATGACGAAAAACTTTCACGGAATATAACTCCGATTTATTATTTTCAATTTTAGAACCGATACGATATAGTTCATAACATTAGTAGTTAATTACCAGCAATTAGATTTTGCGTACTGTTCAAATTACCAATTAATTTACTTTTGTTCTTGCTAGCTGGTAAATTAACAAAATAATGGCTGATCAAAAAAAGTGACACAATTATAATCAGTTCCCCTGTTTTATGAAGCCTGCAATGAGGTTGTTTTGTGGAAAAAAAAATGTGTATTGAAAACATTTTCATCTGTATTGACAATTTTGAGATGCACGAAAGAAATGCTCTACTATAAAACACCTTTAGTGCAGTAAACGGAGAGGAAAAAAGGGTATAACCTCTGAATTTTTTTACTGTGCTCCGAATTGAATGAAATTTTGGAATTAGGTTCATCTTTCCCTCAAGTTCAAAAGTGAAAACAATTCGGGTTGCGCCATCATTCCGCGGGGGGATGACACCCCTAATTACATTTTTCCAAAATAACGGAAAAAAAGTTTTTATAAAATCGTGAGTTTTCTGAAAATAGTTTGTACTAAAGTAATTAATCTGCTAGAATCCATCAAGATGTCTATAATGAAGTGAATTCTAGATGGAATGTGAATTACTTTAATTCTGATGGAAATGGCGCTCATTAAACCACATGATTTAAAAGAAAAAAACTTCGTATATGTTTCTTATTTGCACGATAGCTCACTCATTTTACACGCAAAAAACTTGTATCAGCACTCATTTTAAAGCTTATGTTGAGCACTATAAAACCCAATTTCACCTAAATGCATAAAATGTAAAACCTCGACACTAGATGGCTTTAAATACAACAATTAAATTTTGAACGAAATAAAAAACGACTTTGCTCTTTCAAATCTTGCTTAATATTTTTTCTAGAACACTTTTTGTAATACCGATTTATTAAGATTTTTATTGACATTATTTTGTTCATTACACGATTTTCGTTAAAATGTATATTTTAGGAGATATTTGCAAAAAAACGAAGAAAAACGCCAGAAATATATGAATCTTTAGTGGCCAGTAACTTGAAAAGTATTAGTTTTTTTGAAAAACTATTAAAGACATTTTTTTCTTATAATTAATTCTTCTATCGATTTCCGACGTTATTTTGGAAGAATGTGATTACACAATTGAGAAGGGGTGTCATCCCCCCGGGGGTGATGGCGCAACCCGAATTGTTTTCACTTTTGAACTTGAGGGTAAGATGAACCTAATTCCAAAATTTCATTCAATTCGGAGCACAGTAAAAAAATTCAGACCTAAAACGCTCCGTTTACTTCACTACTTGAGTTGAATAAAAATTTGAAACGAAGGAAATAGTAGAAATAAAACTTTATTTGCATCGGATTGAGCTATAAATCCGTACAACTCTCAAATCAACCTAATCGCACAAAAAATATTTCATAAAAATCGATCTAGATAATCATAAGCACTTTCATGCTTGACACATGAATCGACATAATATATGAATATATTATATACACATATTTCTCTAGATAAGAAATTTCATAGGCTGACAAGGATTTCGCATTGCATTTCAACATCGTAATGTATTATAATGGCTTAGGACGATATTTGATAGTACTGCTTCTCAATTTCAGGATAGAACTTTCGAGGGATCGATTCCGCGCCCTCGCACTACTATGAAGGCTGAAACTCGTTTAAATTTCTCCTTATGATTTTTATTTTTCTACATTGTGAACATGCGTCTATAAAAGCTGAATATAGAACTTGTTTGCTTCTAACCTTCTTTCAAATAAAATAAAATTGTAAAATCTAAAAAATATAAAGTTCACGCCATTCTTCTATTATGCAGCAGAAAATTTTCTTTCAAGATCAAATAACTCTCAACACAAAACATGAAAGCCATGATTTCAGTCACGATACAGATCTGCGAAAACAAGTTTCGCGAAAAACAATGATTACAATCTACATCATTTTAAAAACATCATAACAAAATGCAAATTTATGCATGCAAAGAAAGAGAAAATAAACAAATAAACATCAGTTGTTTTGTAAAAGTTATATATTGCTAAAATAGAAGAGAAATTAAAGTGTGCTTAGGAGGTTGAAATTACATATGCGTAAGTAAAATGTTGCAATCTTTTGGGCACTTCCAAAATTAGTGATCATAAGAAATTGAGTTATTACGGCAAATTATTCGCATGATTTCCTGATTTTTTTTTTTTAGATGGGACAAGAAATATAGTAACAAACAATACGAACAACAGTTGTACATTTAGGAAATAATTCATACCATATATATGGCTTAAAGACAAATTAAGACAGTCACTGCGGATGAATCTCTTGTAAAATTTAAAAGTAACACATGCTTTTCGCAATTTCAATTCATTAATATCTATTATTAATAATAATACGTAACTTAATAAAAATTAATATAATACGTAGAGCAAAATTAATAAATAATTGGCCTCTAAATGCTCGCTTCTGTGCTGAGTAACGCCTAAAGTGCAAATCAACCACAAAATTACGCATATAATAATTATACTACATCATTTAATACAACTTATTTATAATACTATTTAGAGAATGCAAAACAAAGCTATAAGCATATGTACACAAGTTTCTTTTTCGTCATATTTTATATTTCTCATTGTAAACTATGTGTTACAATTTATTTCGATACTAGTTCATTTGATATTCATTTTTATTGACATAATAATGAATCATGTGCGCTTTATATATTTATATTACATGTATTTTTTTTAAATAAAAATATCCTGAAACTACAGAGGGTCTAAAAAGTAACTACTAAAATTCATGTATTCAAATTATAATATTAGGATATAAAAATATGTAGGGTAGGGCGAGGGACACAAAGATCCAATTTGACTTTAAGTAAATATATTGTGATCAGTCTCCACAGTTTAATAACAGCTTTGTTAGCAGCAGAAAGAACCTACATATATGTTTGGCATCGACGGTGGTATTTTGTTGTCATCGGTGGTTCCTACAATATATATAATCTCGATCTGGTATTATGTCAGAAATGTTCATCAGCAGAGTTGGATTTATTGAATTTATCTTTTGAAAACGCGTTTTTTTAAACTTAATTTTAACTGGTCATACCTTTGCCAGGGTAAAGATTCAGTTGGTCTTTTTTACCCCACCTAAGTGTAAGCTTTTGTAGAGGTTTTATAAAAAAACTGTTCTTATGAAACAATTAACGTATACTTGAAAATTATATTAAGATCTGGTGAACTAAGCAACAGTGCTCACAATCAAAAAACTAACAACGAAGGAAAATACTTTTGTTACTTATTTTCAAACTTTACCGTTTATCTCTCGATAGAGACGTCGTAAGGATCAAGGTGATGGCTGGTTATACATCTTTTCTCTCTACTTTCAAATATTGTTGTGAAAAAAATTTTAACTTTACTTGTTTTTGAGATACCGGTGATGAAACATTTTACCCGAGGACCTTTAATCCCCGCTTTACACTATACCAGTAATTACGATTTAAATTAAAAATGATATGCGTCTTTACTATTATTTGTATTCAATTTAATTATATTATTATTTTGAATACGGAAAATATAAAAACCTAAACCCCAATTTTATTTATGCTTTGATTTATGCAAAATATTGAAGGTTTATTGAATGTTTGTATTAGAGAGAACGGACTTCTTTATTCTAGAGCTTGAAATCATCTAGATAAGTTTAGAAGATGGACCTACCGACAGAAAAGCGTACAGAGTACGATAAAAATTGGAACGGCGTATAAATACATTATTTACATTTGCACATTTTATATGCGTGTATGTATATATAAAATACAAATCTATTTAATAATTCACAAGATATGCTGTACATCAAACCGACTTTGTCGACGCACGTGCGAATGTTAAAAAATGTATGGGGTTGGTTACTCATTAGCACATTTTCACACCGACCGAATATGAACGCCAACGCAAATACCTGATCTAATTAATTTTGATAATTTCAAGCCTCAGGAAACGCACACATTTGCACCAATACATTAATGGAAAACATCAAATATTTTAAGCTTGAGCTTACCAAAATAATTTGCTAATACATAAAGTATTTCATTATAGAAATTCGAATTTGAAAGGGTACGTATGATAGATACGCCGTAGAATTTTAGCAATGCAATTTCCACATCGCAAATGTGGTAATACACAGCCCCAACTGTCAAACTTTGTGAAATAGATTAAAGCCAAATCATTTTGGAAATAATTAGTTTTCCATGTGATTATAGTCAAACGCATGTGAACACATTTGAACCAAAAGCATGAAAACGTCAAAGACTCAACCTAAGAGTAAATGACAATATTTTAGATTGTGATGTTTTTATATATATATTATATCGGTCATTATAAATACCTAATACATTTATAGCACGAGTAACAATTTTGCAATTTATTTCAGAAAAGTGCTTAAATCAACCTTGGACAATCTATCATTATAAAATAAAGCTAGAAAACATTGCAGCATTTGCAAATTACCAATTAGGAAAAGAGAGATATCAACACATTGAACAATAATAATAAATAAACTACTAAAATCGAAAAACTATAGCTAGATGTCCCAAATTGTAAAAATCTCACAAATTTTAACTTCCCGTAGGGTTATAGAAATCGCAAAAAAACGAAAATGAAATTTTTTATATATCACGACGTTTCAAAGGTTTCTGAACATTTTGGCATACCTTAGAAAAAATAAATGTATGTGTGTTTGTGTGCGGATACAAATTTTCGTCGAGATTCCGGAAACAACCGATTTTAATGATTAAAAACACATTCCTGTTGATTAGGAAACGTGCTGATTAGGTTTTGGATAAGACAGGTCTAGCCGTTTCGCAGATACGAAGCAAAAAGTGCCAAGAATGGTAGTTGATTTTTTGAGAGAACGGAGCGTTCGATTTGTATGATTCAAATAACTTTTTTTTTTATTGACGAAATGAAGAACTGATGAAATTTTTGGAAAGGCAGGTCTTACGGTTTCGGAGATCCAATAAAAAGTGATAAAAATGCCATTTAGCGCACAAAAATGATCATTAGACATATGGACATCAAACTATCACATATTTTAAAGTAATTTTAATAATTATAATATTTCACTTCAATTTTATTCACTTTTCTATGGGTTCCATACCAATGTTTATCCGTTACACCGCAATAACGTATCGCGATTGCTTTGAAAAAGGTTCAAAATTTCAAAATTATTTTGAAGTATAAAAACTAATTCAATCGATTTTTACAGAGTTCTTTGAAATTGAATCTTTTTGAAAAAAATAAATTATTGGTACGGGAAGTTCCAGCAATTTGCTTTAAGGCACACGGTGCCATGCACCACTTGATAAACAGTTTAAGATGTCTACATTTTCACCATGTTTATAAAAAAAACTGTTAATGTTTTGTTTGTTTAAAAAATTGCTGATGCATATCTTAATCTCGATATCACTGAACACTACTTTTTTTATTATATAACAAAACTTTTTTTCGGAAAAAAATGCATTTTGGGTTTTTTGTGGCTAAGTGGTCACAGCATGCAGTTAAATTTATATTACTTGATAAACAGTTTAAGATGTCTACATTTTCACCATGTTTATAAAAAAAACTGTTAATGTTTTGTTTGTTTAAAAAATTGCTGATGCATATCTTAATCTCGATATCACTGAACACTACTTTTTTTATTATATAACAAAACTTTTTTTCGGAAAAAAATGCATTTTGGGTTTTTTGTGGCTAAGTGGTCACAGCATTCACCACTCTTAAAGATACAGGTTCGATACCCATCTTAGTCAGCATTATGTTGAGCAGTAGTGATATCGGTTTTCACTCGGAAATAAATAAATGGCAATATGCTTTACCTAAATATAGCCCTTCGCAGGCATCAAATTAAAAATAATCAGTATTAGGAAAATTGTATTATTAAAATAGAGATAGGCTTTAGAAGGGGTTGTCTTCTAAAAAGCTGTGTAGGTAAGAAATATCATCACAAAAGCTGTTGAAACTGTTAATTTTTGATTGCTGTTCAAAAACGGCAAATTAAGATTTAAAAAACCCGAAAATCAAAAAATTATAAAGAATAAAATAATATCTTTGACTAATGACGTAAATGGTAACGCGCTGCCTCGTGTGGACGAGAAGTCTCGCGTTCAAGGCCCCGCTTTGGAAACCTGGTATCGTGCAGCAGCAATGTCCACTTTCACTTAAATATATAGATCAAAAATATGTTTCCAATTTAAAATAGCCCGTTAGGGTGAAATGGCAATCGAAAACATCTTACACTATTCTTCTCTGAGTCGAGTTGGAGGCAAATCATAAATCGATTTGCATAAGCTTCATTCAGTGAAAAAAGTAGATGAAACTAGTTTGATAATAACGTAGTTTTACTCAATTATATGTAAAATCAATAATAACTAAACATTAACTTTTAATAAAAAGATCGCAAGTGTATAAAACTAATACAACCGACCAAAGCAAGCACCAATTAGACTGGTGTCGTTAATTTCCATTTTCATTCATTATTAGCAGTCGTTCTACTGACAGACATTTGCATAAATACACATTACAGAATTATCGCATCTTAAATACTCTAATTAGACAAATAACGACATAACAGCAATACACTGTCAAGCTAACAGATTTTATGAGTGATGATTATGTTTGTTTGCAAATTTGATATCCGTTCCCCAGACTGAGTGACACCAAATGCGATAACGTCATTACACAGCAATCGTAAATTAGCGGAATAATCTCTTTAATTAGTATTTACGCGTGTCGCGTTTGTTTGTTTGCGCGATGCAATGGGATGTATTGCGATGTGTGCTGACTGACATTTGTTTATGCCCGTATGGATCTCGTGCTCGGTCGGCCTTGGTAGGCAGGCGCTTTTTGAAATTCTTGTCATTCCATATGTGGTTTCCTATTTTATATTAACACGACAAACCACACTTTTTTGTTAACTTTTATTTCTATTCTGTTCTGTCAACAATTCAAATTCTGCTCCACTTTTAATTCGTTTCTCTCTTCTAAAATTGTTTTCAACATCCCATAGGGCACAGGGTATGTTATATTAATCGTCTAAGAATCTAAATTGAAAATTTTTGCATATCTTTACCTTTCAGAAGTTTCGGAGCATTTTGGCATACCTAAGAAAAAATTGATGCGTGTGCGTGGGAATATATGTATGCGTGTATACAATTTTTTGTCGACGTTTTCGGGAGCACTGCTCAACCGATTTGAATCATTCAAACAGCACTCGATTCCTACTTATGGGGATTAGTGCTGATTGTTTTGTGGCAGATGTCAGTGCAGCTGTTTCGTAGATACGAAGCAAAGAATGCAAAAAATAAAAATGATGTTTTTGAGAGAACAAAGCACCCGATTGGAATGATTCAGAAAGCATTCAATTCGTAATAATAAAAAGAAGTGGTGATAAGTTTTTGGCAAAGACAAGTCCAGACCTTGTAGAGATTAGGAGCTAAAAGTGTAAAATATCAGTTATTGCAGTTATTGAAAGAAAAAAGCATCCGATTCGAATGATTTGAAAAAACATTTGGCTTGTGAAGAAACGATTTTGGGAAAGGCAATTTTTTTTTTAATTCAAAATTACATTATAATAAATACGAATAATAAAAGATACAGTATTTATAATAATCTATTTGAAAACATTTAAAATTCCTCGAATATTTTATTACGGTATGGTAAGTTCTAGCAATTTGCCCATGCATTGCTAGTTATCTTCTAACTTCTAATTCTTCACCTCCTACCTTTCTTTATTGTGTCATTTTAATTTTAACAATACAACACGCCAAATCAAATTCTATTTAATTTCAATTCAACTATTTTTTAATTTCTATGAATGACAGGATTCGATCTAAAAATCCCTGTTGTGTGAGTCGAACACGCTACTGAGTGAGCTATGCATTGCACGCCTTGAAAATAATAATTTTCAATTACAGAAAAACCTTTCTTTTTCAAGAAAGAAAACGACCCTGTCCTGGTGTAATGGTTATTATGAACTAGCAGTCCCATCTCGATCCTGCCGGGGAGAGGGTCAGCTTGATGTCAAGCAATAGAGACATGAGTTTCCACTCGTAAATATAGAAAGTAATATGTTTCCAATTAAAAAACCCTTACCCGGAATTGCTGCATAAACAAAAATTCATAACTTTTGCAGAAATTGTTATAATAAAATTCATTGCATGAGATAAGACATGAACAAGCATTTTCTAGATTCTTATAAGATTCATATTGAACACATAAAATTAACTCTGAGCTGAGCTTTCACATTTCGTGGAAGAATTTAAAAACCACGCATTGGTTTTTACACCTCATTTTTATGGTTGCATACTGCTATATAATGTATTTTTCTCGAACATAAAATCATTAATAAAAAAAATGAAATTACAATTTAAGACTTTGATCTTTATTCATTGGGTGAAAAATTCTGTATGAAATAGATACAATTTTAAATTATTATTATCGTTAACTAGAATTCTGATTTTTACTTTAAAAATTTACTTTGGCCGTTTTAATGGGCCTATGGAGTGCAAAACGGTTAAAATTTTCACATACATATTTAAAAATACAAAAATTTCAGATTTACAAAAATTTCAATATCAAAAAATATGCAATAAAGAAGTTACACGTTTTCAAACATGAATATAATTGAAATTTATCAAAAATTCCAGAACAAGTATTGTTTTCCTGAATATTTGCTGCTCTGTTTTGAAATTTACTAGTTCCAAGTACTATTTTCATGGCTAACTATAGTTAGTATTTTTATTAAATCGAATTATTAACTAATTTTTGTCAATGTGTCAAGAATTACAAGCAATATGCCACACTCCACCACTTTTCACATCACTAGCTTATCCATAGCGTGTGCTATTTTGATCTTATATTACATGCGATAAATATTAAATTCCGAGTTTTTCGACATTTTGTGCAAGTAAGACTGTTTAATAACATGTCGCACATGGAATAGAAAATAGAATTCAAGAAATAAAAATTACCCATGTGCTCGAACGAAAAGTAATACCACTTCGCCGAATAGGAATATTATATGATCATGGACGTCAGGCCGAATGCAATGAGACGTGAGATGAATATGAAACCATTCAGTCGCGTGGCTAAATTTATATACGAAAATACGTAGAAATTTAATGCATATCTGCATAGAATATTTGCATTTAAGCATTGCAGAAAATAGAGAAAGTAAAGGTGCGGTTCTATAGATAAACTGTTCACATTATATATTAATTTCGCCTAAAAAAGCGCCCCCTCAACAGATTACAACACTTACAATATACCTAAACATAATTATTTATTCTAATTTGAATTACTTTTATATATTTATTTATTTTATTTTGTTTATTAACTTCCTGAAGAATAAGTTTGTTTTCCCGAAAAAATCCGATTTGCTAATTTTAAATTTTCTCGACGTTTCAAGTCATTCTGAATTCAGTGAGACCAATTTTGGAAAAAGTCTGTGTGTATGTGAGACCATTTTTGACCATTTGCCGCCGTTTGATCAAAAACTGCTGGACCGAACTGGCGGAATAGTGTAAAATTTTTCGTCCACATTTAAGGCCACAATCACGAATCGATTTTAAAAATTCAAAAACTTCCAAATTTATTGGTTGAAAATTGCCGGACTTCATATTTGAATCTTGAAAAAAAAAGTTGACCATTTTGATGGAATTTTGTATAAACATAAATTTTGTTAACTTAAATAACATACTAAAATATTGTAGGCTTACGATAAGCGGTTGAATTTGAAAATTCATCAAAGTTTAAAATTTCGCCAGGAGCCTTAGCAATTCTAATTAGAATCCATACTGAAGCATTTGTACGTTCCGTGGGGTGTTTCGTAAAAGCTACTGATTATAGTTTACTCCCACAGTTAAATGAAATACATTTTTAGAGCCCAAAATGGATAAAATAAAATGTGTTAAACTAATTTAATTTATACAATACGTTTTAAGATAGCAATTGAAAATCGCATTTAATGAAAGCGAAAACTTTATTTCAAAATAAACAACAAACATTTTACCTAAATAGCTAATTCTAACTCTAATTCATGTTGATAAATTCGATGTACACGTATCCGAAAGTTCACTTAACTTGCCTTATTAGGTCCTTAAGAGCAAAATGCCACTTACAACTAGTTTATTTTTAATTAGCAATTTATATTTACCTTTAACAATTTATCAAAGTTCAAATGGCTCACTACTGGGTAACTTTTCAGAATTTATATTTGATAACTCTCATATATCCTCCAAATTACTGAATATCTTCTTTGTTGTAATGAAAAAAATTATATTTATTTCACAAATACTTATTATAAAACTTGAATGTATTATTCGCTCGCAATATAAATTATTGTAATTAACAAAAAATCAAAAATTCAATTTTCAAAAAACTCTACATTTCACAATCTCGTAATCATTTTGACATGCCTTATAATTAGAAAAAATGGATTTATGCATATTATATATGTACATACGATTATACGTTGGGATACTATTCATCTTACGAATTTCGACGGAAACACATAAGAACATTCCTATTAACGAAGAAAGAAGTCTTTTTGGTCTAAATTAATAAAATCTTGAGGCTATAACATTGTAACATAAAAGAGAGTCATAAATGAGGACAAGTTTGTGGGGACGAATGCTAGAAATCTACATAAGTAATGACATAAAATTCCTATTGTAGAAATTGGGAAGAACAATACAGTCGTCAAATTAAAAATAAAATGACATTGGTCAATAATATCAATATATTGATCGATACCAATGGTACAATTATGAATATATAATAAAGAAATAAATGAGAAATTAATATCCTTCCTTGCAATGTATCCTGTCCCTTGCAGACCCTCAGATATCAATCCTTCCTTCCTTCCAAAAAATTATTTTCCTTGAACTCGATTCAAACAAATCCCAGGTCAGAAACTGATTGGACAAAAAAGTAATGGAATGCCGCTTAAATCTTCAAAACAGACCAATCAAAAAAATAATATAAAAATATATAAAACTCTGTAAATCAGTAATAACTCAAACTTCATCTAAGTAACAAGTGATATCTTGAACTTCATCTAAGCAACAAGTAATATTAACTCAACTCTATAAATCTTAACAACATATTATTTTACTTAAATTTACAATAATTAAAACTATCTATCATTCTTTTAATCGGTCTGATATAGCCATCCAATTATATCTGGTCCTTCGACAATATAAACAAAGTGTAATTTAATAGAGTTCCGCAGCATCTCGGTGGATCACAAGCTTCTATTTATCTATCATCTTTTTAATCTATCGATTGTCATAACAAATATAATTACTTATAAAATCTAAATTTAGAAATCGGGAATTTCAAAAATATATAACTTTTTTTTCGATTCACTGCCAAATAACATGGCACAATATATAATATGTAAGCAGATTGTTAAAATAATTTCAAAGCGCTGGATTTTCGCACAATGAAGATAAACTTGGTTATTTTCATATAACGGCACATCGGGTATGTTTACATCAAATTCAAGGATGTTTGCTACGCAATATATGTATTGTATTTATGTAATAAGATCTTTTAATACTGTGAAAAGAGCGTTATAGAGCCTGCAAGGTAGTGACGAGTAATGAGATATTTTTCCGCTAGGATTATTGATATTAGTTGTCTTATGTGTTGTCTATAGTGTATAAAAGGTAACAAGTCTTATGATTACTTGAGGCAAAACGTTAGATAGACCTTGAAATAATTATCTAACTACAAAACAATATTCAATCTCATGTCTTAAGTCATGTAATCCTCTATGAAACATAAGACAAACTAGTGCTGCATGGCATCGTGCCTAAATGCAAATTGCGGAAACTTCGCCCTACCCTAATGATTAATGATAAATACTGAAACTTTCATTATTCGTATTTTATAAACAAAATATAAGAGATTATAAATTGGACGACAACGTTAATATATGTTTACATAAAAAGTAAATAAATAAAGCTTAACCAAGAGATGTTAGAATGAAAAACCTGATCTCATATTTCTAAGAATTATATAAACTGAATAGCATAATAAATTATTTATTTCAAGTATATAAATAAACTTTAGAATTTTAGCTAGAATTCAAATTCGAATCAATTTCTATGTTTAAACACAAATATTTATTGGAAAGTTTTTTTTATTAATCTTAGAATCAAATTATTTTTTTGCCTTAACCAAATACTAATCGTTTCTTCACTGTCAACACAATTCCAATCGGTTGATCCGTGCGTCCGAAATCGTGGACAAAAAATTGCATCTACACAATGCAGGCACACACATCCTTTTTTTCTAATTATGTATCGCAAAGAAACCATTGAGAAGCAAATATTTTCATTTTCGATTTTTAGACGATTACTATAACTTGCCCTACGGAAATTTAATAATTAAAAAGTGATCTTGTAGGGCTAACAGTCTATCTATAAATTATATATAATCGACTCATATCAACAGCTAACGATAGTGCAACTTTAATTCGATTTTTTTAATAAATTTTTCATTACCATGTATCATTTTCGCTTTTGTAATAATTCATTTAATTTTTCTTCATCAAACTGGATCCTATAACTCTAGGATCTAATAAACCAGGAAATAAAGAAACATTTATAAAATTCATTTCTGCCCGAATAATCTGAAAAGAAATATTTCTTGATATTACAAAAATATTATGATTTTCCTATATTTTATTTATTTCATTTATTGTGTGAAAAAATAATGTATAAGAATTTCGGTAGCATTGGCCGAGGAATTTAAAAAAAAAATGGAACAACCAGAATTGCAAAATTAAATAATTTTTAGATTAAAACAAATTGGTACAAAAGACCGTATAACAAATAATATAACTAATCATTCAAGATAATGTATGTATTAATAAGACAACTTTTTATGATATTTATTGAAGGAAATAAATTATAGAATTATCCAACATGAATGTTAATTTCAATATCTATTTGTGCAAGGTTGGCAATGAATTAGTTTAAACGCTTACGTTCGATTGCATTATGAGTATAACGTGGTAATTTTAAATTAGATTCCAAATTACATACATATAAAATTCAATTAGTGCAGAAATTAAAACCTAATGACTTAAATTTACGTAAATTGTAAGCCGATTCAATATTGAATCGCATATTAACTTCGACACAATTTTCTAGCGATGCCCATTTACATCTCTTCCGGAATGTTAATAGACAGAACTTGAGCATTAAAAATGAAATTGTAAACTTTAGTGGTTCATGGCATCGTGCCTTAAGACAAATTGCTGGAACTTGCCGCACAGTAATAAAATATTCGAGAAATTTCATATCTTTTTGAATAGATTATTATAAATAACTTTCATTATTCGTATTTTATATACTGAAAATAAGAGCTTATAAATTGAACAACAGCGTTTATATATATTAACAAATAAATAAAACTTAATCAAGCTGAATTAGAATAAAACACCCTATCTCATAGTAATTACTAGAAATTATATGAACTTATTTGCAAAGCTAATATTAATTATTAGAATATAGGTGAGCTTTAGAAATTTAATTTTAGAATTAAAATTAAAATTAAAAACATAATCTATATTTAAATAAAAAATATTTTTTGAAAATTAAAAAAAAATTTTTTTTTTGAATTTTGAAACAACAACAAAAATATTTTCCTTCCCCAAAAACTAATCGTTTCTTCACACTGTCAACATAAGCAAAATGTTTTCTGAATCATTCGAATCGGTCAAAATTGCTCTCTATCCTCAAAAACTACAATTTTTTAGCAACTTTTGCTCTGTATTTTCGAAACGGGTGAACCTGTTATTGCCAAAAACCACGTCTCCCTACTAATAGGAATCGAATATTTTTTGAATCATTCTAATCGGTTGATTCGTGCGCCCGAAATCGTAGACAAAAATTGTATCCATCCATAAATACACACACACACACACACACATACATTTTTTCTAAGGCCAAAATGTTCAGGAGGCTTGAAACGTAAAGATATGCAAAATTTTCATTTTCGATTTTTGATCTATTACTATAACTTACCCTATTGGAACTTAAAAATATACAAAGATACAAAGAATATACGTCAATTAATTCAATTCAATTTACACATAAAGCCAATTTTAATTTTTAATTTACAATTTCATTAACTATCATGGCTTCAATGACTTGTTTCTATACCCAATATATAATTATAAATATTACTTCATCAGTTTTAATAACTTTTCTCTTATTCCGGTTTCATCCGATGTACTACATGGAAATTTTAGCATATTGATTTCACATATTTCTATTTAGAATATTAAATTGACTTTTTCGCAGCAGTGTCCCGAAGGACCATCTTCAATTGCAAACATATATTTGACCTACATTTTCAAGTAAAAATGGATACTACACTACTTTTATCATATTTGGTAATATTCCACATACTAATACACAATGTAATATAATTAGATATAATTTAATATGATTAGATCAGAATAATACATTTTAAGAAGTAAATACAAGGCAGAAATTGATGTTGGGTTGTCATATTTAGGTTAAAAAAATATTTATAACACGTTGTAATATTTAGCGGGTATGAATGGTATCTGAAATACTTTTTTCTAGTACTTCTAGTGCTATTATATTTCAGACAAAAAAAATTTACTTCGATCCTCGAGAATTTACGCTTTTTTGTCAATGCACAAAAGTTTTGAATATTACTATCAACATACAAAAATTAGATGAAATCATTCATGGTTTTTACTTATGTATTTTTGATTGCTGAATAAGACAGAGTTAAAAACCACAAAAAAAAGAAAAAAAAATTAAAATAAATTGCATAGCAAACTATCACAATGTTTGTTTTATTATCCTGAATGTATCTCTCTTTTGTTGTAATATACTTTAAAATGTTAAAATGGTTTAACAAGATGATCTATATTAACCAATTATTTGTAAAGCCTTAATATAAGCTTTTATTAATAACAATTTATTACGATAGTTATTAACTATTGCCTGAAGAGATTTTGTTGTTCGTCCCCCAAGGTTTCTATTTAATCGTTCTGAATCATATTTTATCTGAATTTTATTGGAGAAGCCTTTTCAAAGAAATAATATTCCTATCTAAAAATGATACCGTATAAAGAAAACTGACAATTTTATAAAATAATTGCAAATTAGTATAAAATATGTTTATAAATAACGTTTATTTGAAAAGATATTTTAAACGAGTCAAAATTAATTTTTTACATCTAGTTTTGCGGAATATAAAAAATAATTCGCCGTATACCTTTTGCAGGTATACTGCGACCTCCGAGGTATTGAAATGTGTTATCTTTAAAATGTATACAAATTCTAAGATTAAAAAAACTCAAGATCCAGCGTTAAAACACGTAAATTCCAACGCAACGTAAATTCAATAGAAAACGCAGAAGCGCAGACTTTGGAAACATTAAGCATGCGAAGCAAATATTCATAAAAGTCATATTTGGAAATATTATATAGCGCAGGTTAATTTCTTTATTTATCTTCAATTGTTTCTTAAATTAAATTCATTAATAAAAAGAAAAAAAAAATAATGCTATATGTATCGCTGATAGAAATTTTGAAAGTCTCGCTAAAGATATATGCTCTTGTTTATACAATATAATTTCACTATTATATATATTATATATATAGTCAAGTAAATATTATTATTTTATGTGGTATAAAAATGAACAATGGTCTTTTATAATTAATATATTTTTTCAGGTCAATATCATCATTATTAAAATATTACTCTTTGAACTCACATAATATAAAAGATTATTCATCACTTAAGAAATCAATAGTGCAAAGGTTTTTTGTCACTAAAATAAATTTTGTATCACCTTAATTTCTTGAGAAATATTAATAAACATGATATGCTAATTCATCCGCTCGGAAATAAAAGAATATCGCGAAGCTGAATTAATTGAATTAAAGAAATTGCGCATTTAACACAAAGGTAAGTGCTTTTATAACTTTTTCGCTACATTTACATTTTTTAATTTAGTTCGCAAATTCTCAAAGGAAAAGCCATCGATGTGTGTCCAGTAAAAGAGTCGCATGTGCGCAATTTACATGCAAAATATATTTGCATCAAATGTAGTATTCAAATCAATTAAGGAAAGTTTTGTTATCAGTTCTTTCGGCATTTAAACACGTTTTACAAAATTGTGTGTGTGATAAGATTATTACTGTAATTATATACATATTTTTAACGTTTTAAAATTTAACTATAAACTTATTTCAATCCTATTAATATGCATTTTTGATATACCAAGTTAGTAGATAATTGCTAGCTTATTTTTCTTTTGTATTGAAATTTTATACCGCATAATGTACAGATAAGGCAATTACAATTTTAGAATTAAAATCAATCATATAGCCAGTGAGTATAGATATTATATTATTATTATTTTAAATATTTAGAGTGTTTTTCATTTTATGGAAAAAATTGGTCATATTTCAACACGATTTATGTTTAGAATCAGGATGCAATTTTAATTTTTTTTTTCAGTTTGCTAGGTAATGCTTACTTATAATAAAACAGCTTATTCAAAACTAATTTCTTTAATTATTATTAATTAATTATTGGTTATTAGTATGTATAAAAAAATTCAAGTTTTTATCATTAACTTAGTACCCACAATTAGTTTTTTTTATTACATAGAGTCCGCCACTGATATCTCAAAAACAAGTGAAGTTAAGAAATTGTTGACAACAATATTTGAAAATAGAGGGAAAAAGATGTATAACCACCCATTACCTTGATTCTTAAGACGTTGATATCGGAAATAAATGGCAATGTTTAAAAACCTCTAACAAAAGTATTTTCTTTCGTTAGTTTTTTTGGTTGTGAGCACTGTTGTTTAGTTTACGATACCTTAATATAATTTTTAAATCTACGTTTTATAAGATGTATTGTTATTTCTAAGTTATATTCAACCGTTTTTGTTATATAATCTCTATAAAAGCATACACGTGGATGAGGTAGAAAGAATCAACTAATTGAACCTTTACCATGGCAAAGGTGTAAACAATAAAAAATAGTAAATAAAAGGGTAAATTCAATTTAAATTTAAATAAATAGTTATTCCAAAGTAGCTATTATTCCGCCAAGTTTGGCCCATTTTACATTGCCTATGAGGTAAAAAGTCCTAATGACAAATTTTTGAAAAACAAAAAAAAAAAACATTTCTGCAATGATGAATCGCTGAACACAGTCAAATAGTTGTTTGGTTGATATGTGTTATTTGTTGTAATATAATTGGTTTGTCTTTCATAATATAATTGCTGAAAGTCATATTGTACCTTTAGGGTAGGTGCCCCGCCCTATCATATATACTAGATTATATTCATAATTATTACAATATTAAAAATGCTGAGAATAATATTAATATTACTTTAATTATGATATGTAATCTCCATACCAAATTATGTTTAGTTTTACTGGATTTGAAAAATATTTGGGCAAGATTTAATAAATATATATTTATTATATATATTAAGATGCTGCTAAAAGATATATGCAATAAAAATCCTACTCTACAGAATCTGATAATCGCAAAATATGATAATATTGTGCAGTGATATATTGAAATATAACAACAATTTTTTTTGTCTACATGCTCTAATATACAAAACAATAATATAATAATTTACAGTCTAACACATAATCTGATATTGGGATAAATCACTCTGAAACATCATTATAAATCCTACCAACATCATTTGAAAAAGCATTTAGAAAGATACAAAAACGTACGAGAAGGTTGCGGACCACTGCATTCATAGTCATAGTCAAAAAGTTAAATTATTTCTGAGAATATGACATTTAAATCATCAAAATATGATAGTTAATTTAATGTAATTTTTTGTACTATTATATTATTTAATTATTTATTATTATTACCTATTATTATTCTTATTTATTACTATTTTTATGTTGTTATCTTTATTTATTCATATTTAGTTTATCTTAGCATAGCAGCTCATGGAATGTAATTACGGTTCTGTGTATAATAATAAATAAATAAAAAAATATAACATTTATACTGACTCATTACGTTACTCAGTTTTATAATTTTGATTTATTAATTATCTTCAGAGTTATTTCTTGGATAAAACATATGTTGTTACATATGTTTTCAAATATCTTTTATTATTTTATCTTATTTATGTAATTTAATTAAATCGCTACATTCTGTATTATGGTATTTTGTGTCTTTAAGAGCATTACGAATTATATTATATTGTAATTTATCCATATTATATGTGTAATTGTATTTCTAAGTCCACTTGGAACTATTCTGTTCCTATCCTATTCTATTCTGCTATATCTTTGAAAAAAAAAAAAAAAAACATATTTCACATAAATTGAAAATTATAATAAAATGTATCTAGACAAGTCTTGATTTAATAAATTAATTATCAGTTTACATTTGTAAACATTACTTACTGGAAAGTAAGAAGAGAATCAAGGTTTAACACTTTGGGGACGGCTGTCCACCTCAGTGGACAAACATACTCTGTGAGGCACAGGCTATTTTATAAACAATGACTCAGTTTGCATCGAAAAGTTGAATAAATTCCATATAGCAGTGATAAACAGTATTGTATTTTGGTAATAATTTTAAGTTATCTTAGTAGTATTTTTAGCCTTTTTTTTTGCTATATGGTCTTTTTTTAATATTTAAAACGACCGAGCGCTCTTAAATATGGCAAAACGACTGGTAAATTTTGTGAATTAAGCAGTAGTGAAGATGAGTTTCAAATAGACATTCATGCAGACAAATTTTACGAAATTATTATTCGCACCGAAGATAGTGATGAATGTGATGATGATATTATCCAACCAACAAAAAGTTCTTGTTCGACAAATTAAATGAAGAGCAGAAAGACATTAGCGAATGTGCCGATTCTCCTTCAATAATCGAGTTTGACATACATCAACAAACACCCCGACTACAAATACCAAACAATATAAGACATCCAATAGATTATTTTACTTTATATTTTACAAATGAATTAGACAAGATAATAGAAAAAACAAACCATTATGGCAGCACAAAAATGAACGAATATACTAACTAATCAGTGGCATATTCTAAATGCGAGAGAAAGAAAAAGGAATTGTATTGTCTGTTCTGACAGAAAAGCACCATGAGAAAGGCGGCAAACAACATTTTATTGTAAAACATGTCAAAATCAACCAGCTATGCATTTTGGAAATGGTTTTGAACGTCACCATTCTTTATAAAATGATCAAAAATAAATTAATCCTTCATGATGACAAGTCCTTCAATGACCACACATTTTTATCAAACAAATTGAATAAGATACACAATGAAATCAAGTTTACAGCCGGTTCAGTAGATTGTTTTGAAATCGGTGCCGTCCCGTTAGTGTTAAGTTATTATACATACTTTTGAAAGTAAAAGTAATTTATATGAAAATAGACAATAAGAGAGCTTGGAAGCTAGGGATTATTGTAACAGGGTAAGCAGTAACAAGCGTTTTTCAATAGGATATTAAATGATATTGATTTTTTTTTCTCGATTGGTCATGTAAACCGTCCTGCATAATATTTACATAGCTATTGTGCCACAGGCTGACGCAATATACAGAGCTGTGCAGGTGCGTCATTTTAACATATAATATAAAATTTATTATTATCTACAGCAATACCAAAATTAAGGATTGCTAATTTGTAGAATACAACAAAATTGTATTAGAAGTAAGAAGGAAAAAAGAAGTTTTGCAAGATGAGAAGAACATATTGAGAAACAAGAAGAATAATGAAAAAATCAGTAGAAAGAAAATTGAATGGAAGATTAGGATATAAAAAGAGATAGTATACATATAATGTATAAGAAATATATATGTAAGAATTGTATAAAATATGATGAAATATAATATGCATAATGTAGGTGGCTAAAAATGCTGTAAAGCGGAGGCCAATTAATCAAAAATTAAAAAAAAAAATCTTAATTTGCTTCAAATTTATCAATATTTGATAATGTATAAGCAATTTTGTGATTACTAAATTGTTTAAATAGTTATCTTCATTAATGTAAAAAAAATTACACCTGGGGTTAGTTAAAATTAAAACATACAACAATTATATACAAACTCAAGTGAGATTATTGGGCAGTGTGTAGTTTGTGAAGTATGGGCACATGTAAATTATATTACAGGAGACACTATGTATTTTATGTGTATCAATCATAGTTTATGATGATTTATGACAAGAATTACTTAGAAACAAGACAATTTTTTAGAAATAAGTAAATAATAAATTATCAGTGTCATATGAAATACTGTCATATTTTGTCGGTACTACTCGCCTCTGTAGATGTCACAACTAGCCCCAAAGACGAGGTAAGGGTGCGTCCATTAATCACGTGAGGCTTTTAGAGGGAAGGATGGTTTGACAAAAAATCACGAAAAATCACGTGGGGGTGGGATGAATCTAGAAAGATATCATGTGTATTTATTTTTTACCTAAATTTTCAAAAAAAATAAGAATTTTCGTGAATTCGAAAAATTACTTCCTAAAATTTTACGTAACTAAAAATCGATCACGTGATTAATGAACGCCTCTTAAGTTGTGACACCGTACTTTTGTTCGAAAATGGTTAAATGTGAAACAATGAACATTTACGGAATTATTAATTTCCCGTAGGGCAAGTTATAGTAATCGCAAAAAAATCGAAAATGAAATTTTGTATCTTTACGTTTCGGAGGTTTCTGAACATTTTGGCATACCTTAGAAAAATTGGATATATGTGTGTGTGTGTGTGTGTGTGTGTGTATGTGCGTGTTGTGTGTGTGTTCGGATACAAATTTTCGTCGACGATTTCGGGAATACGAATGAAGCGATTTGAATAATTCAAAAAATATTCGATTCGTATTGATAAGGAGACATGCTGATTAGTTTTTGGCGAAGGCAGGTCTAACCGTTCGAAAGATACGGGGCTAAAAGTGCCAAAAATGGTAACTTAGTTTTTGAGAGAACGGAACGTCCGATTTTAATAATTCAAAAAACATTTTATTGACAAGATAAAGAACCGATTAAACTTGGAAAGTCAGGCCCAACGGTTATGGACTCTCAATAAAAATAAGATAAAAAAATGTCATTTGACGGTCAAAAATGTTTATTGGACATATGTACATCAAATTATCAGATATTTTATAGAGATTTTAATAATGTGTACACATTTTGTGTACATTTTTTTTGGGTTTCGTATCCGTATACGGTACGGGAAGTTCCAGCAATTTGCCTTAAGGCACGATGCCATGCACCCCACTAGTTTTTTATTGGATTTGGTAGAGGAATAGTTATAGCATCTACTCATCGTTATTTCGTAGAAATATAATCAGTGGATTTCAAGATATATTAATTAAAAATAACTGTCACAACAGCCTCTGGCTTCCCCATAGGCCCTGCTCTAAGACAAGGTATTGCGTTAAGTTAACCTCAAATTTAGGGAAAATGCCTGTGCATATCATAGTGCCCTATGGTATAAATAAAGCTAATTTTGATATAGTGGCTTGAAATACATTCACTAGAACAGTAGGAATATTTACATATTTATATTAGTATTGTTATATGAACAAAATGTAATATTTTACATGTGGTATGGTAAATTGATGTCTCTTCTGCCAGCGAACAAGATAAACATGCAATCAGAAAGCATTGTTTTGAAACAATCGGCTAGTCAGATGATTCGCAACGATAGTGAAGATTTCATGTTTAAATAAATAGTGAACACATCGAACTTTGCACGACGTGAAGCAGATTCAATCATTTCTATTAATAAATAGTAAACAACGTGCAAATGATATACACATTTGAACCTCGCAATGTTAAATTCGGTTCGAGTTCTGTGTATGATTTTTTGCATGCAAATAAAATTTATTTTAGAAACTCAATGTAAGCATGCAAAACAAACACGAACATTACTTTATAGCATGCACTAAAAGAAGTCGGTCAAGTGGGTTAGGTCAAATAACATTATATTTTCGCAATTGGAATCGATTCGCTGTATACACAAGGGCACTCCTAATTTAACACATATTTGAACTGAACTTATCACAAACACCGAGTCACACATGATAAATAAAATTATTCCAATGTGCGGCAAGAATAAACATCTACATACCTTTGTGGTATTTTCTCAGCGTCTTTAACGACGGCACATGAATTAGAAAATACTCGAGATTTATGGTAGAAACACACACAATATCGGTCGGATAGAATGTCAATTAAATTCACTGACTTTCAACACAATTTAACACAATATTCTTCGGCGCGTTGCCCTGCCACAAACCGCTGTCACAGCAACAAAACTCATCACACTGATACCTCGTTGCCTCAACATGTAACACTGCGCAGCGGACGATGGCGAAGACTGAGCCGGCTGCCTGCTTTGCCGACGGTCGGCGATTCGCTCTTGCGACACTACTCTAGATGGAGCGACGAATAAAGCACAACGTACGAAGAACGTTAACACAAAACGAAGAACTTAACCTAATATGCAGGAGAGCTAGGGGCCGGTGGTAATAGATTTTTTTAAAGGGGGTATTCTAGTGTACAATTTCAAAATTTCTCAGAACAGACTTTTTCAGTCCTGTTGCCACGATTTCTCGAGTTCTACTCGACCGATTCACTTAAAATGTTCAGAGAGTCTTGTTTATAGACCTATCTGTAGCCCAAAATAGCATCATCCCCAAATTCAAATTTTTACTATTTTTAAAAAATTCGAGAAACTCAAAAAAACAGTAAAAAAACACTTTTTTTTTCAAACAGTCGCCAATTTGTACTCATCGCTAGTTCGGGCGATTGCGACATCATTGTAGATTAATAATCTTTTTATTTCTTTTATTTCGGATGGCTAGAAGGGCTGAAATCATGGCAAGGCTGACGTGCCAATTGTTTGAGACGCCCCACTTCATCAGCTACCAGGTTTTTCAATTTTCAACTTTTTTTTTAACTTCCCGAAGGAGAAGTTTATGTTTTTATCAAAAAATACGAAATGCTAATTTTATGTTTTCTCGACGTTTCAAGCCATTCTGAATCGAATGAGACCAAATTTGAAAAAAGTATGTGTGTGTACGTGTATGTGAACAGATTTTTTGCCGTAAATCGACGTTTTCTCGAAAACGGCTGGACTGATGTCAAAAATTTAAAAGCCACTCGATGTATCTCGATGAGGACTATTGTTTGTCAATTTTGTGCGACGATCGGCCAAACCGTTTCTTTGTGAAAAAAATTTCGTCTACGTTTTAGCCCGCAATTCTAAATCGATTTTATAAATTCAAAAACCGTTCGAAAGATATTGATTGGGAATCGTTTTTGGTAGAGATCGGCCGAGCCGTTTTTTGTAATAAAGTTTAAAAAAAAAATGGCGATTTTTATGATTATTTTTTTGAGGATAGATACCATAGTCTTCTAGA
Source organism: Ctenocephalides felis (assembly GCF_003426905.1). Classification (NCBI taxonomy): domain Eukaryota; kingdom Metazoa; phylum Arthropoda; class Insecta; order Siphonaptera; family Pulicidae; genus Ctenocephalides; species Ctenocephalides felis. Next base: position 90,861,452 of record NW_020538040.1, on the reverse strand, counting down.
TCATACTAAAATATTACGGTCCTACGACAACTGGTTTAGCTTTAAAAATTCGTCAAAGTTTGCCAAAATTAGTATGGTCTTTTTGGCATTTGTCAAAATTAGAACTTTCATCGACGTTTGCTCGAAAACGCCTGAACCGATTTCAGATATTTAAAAAGCATTTGTATCTCAATGAGGATTATCGTTTCTCAGTTTTGTGCGACGATCGGCCGAGCCGTTTCTTTGTAATTTGGAAAAAAGTGTTAAACTTTTCGTCTTTATTTAAGCTCATACTACCGAATCGATTTTGAAAAATCAAAAACTGTTCGAAAGATATTAGTTGGGAATGATACTGATTATTTTCTGGTGAAAATCTACCGAGTCGTTTTCTTGTAATTAACTGCTGAAAAAAAAAAATTTAAGCCGATTTGTATGGAACATTTTTTTGAGATATTAATCATGGTCTTATAGAACTTACTGAAATATTACGGCTTTGCGGCAAGTAGTTTAATTTAAAAAAATCATCAAAATTTGAGAAAACGAGTTGTTTTTTGACGTTTGTTAAAATTAAAATTAGACGATTTACTTGGTATAACGATAGAGTACTGGGTCTTAATGAACATACTAAACCATTAAAATCCTACGGAAACTGGTTCAATTATAAAAATTGTTCATTTTTTAAAAATTTGCTTTTAGAAAATACTCCGAGTTAACGTGTTCGTTCCTTTTCAATTATGTATAATAACTCGGAATACTTTTAATCACTCATAAATTAATTTATATTTCATTGATTAAGTCGATTATTTACACATATAAGAAAGTTCATGTAACTTGCCTCAAGGCAAATTACCAATACCAACTAGTATTTTTTTTAATTTATATAACTTGAAATTTACTGATTACACTGTGCGACAAAATTGGCACTTTTATATTTTCCTCAAACTTTTATTTTAGAACTACTTATAATTGCACACAGTCTCTCAAAAACTCCAATGTTTTGAACATTTAACTACGTATCTCTGAAACGGCTGGATCTGCCTGCTTAAAACTAATCACCACTTCTTCTCATCATTGCGATTTGAATGTTTTTTAGATAATTTAAATCAGATGCTGCGTTCACTCAAAAACTTGATTACTATTTTTTAACTGTGCGCCCGAAAACATGGACGAAAATTTGTATCCATACATACATACATACACACATATCCATTTTTTCTAAGGTACGCCAAAATGATCTTTCGAAACGTGAAGATATGCAAAAATTTTCCATTTCGATTTTTTGGATCATTACAATAACTTAACCTACGGAAAGTTAGCATAAAATTAATAACATGTGATACTAGTTTCAGCAATAAATAATGAAATCAAATGCTAAATAATAATAGATATATTTAATTTGTAAATGGACATCGGTAATAATGTTGTGGGTTAATTAGTGGGTTGTAATTGGTTATTCCGTCAGCATAATACATGAATAAAACTACTGTTTATTTTATGATATATATTCATACACATATCTACATTTTATCACCCTCATCTTTATTGCTAGATTAACTATTTATAATAATCTACAGGTATTTACATGACATGACATTTATTACTCTCGATTAGGATTAGGCAGAAGTTGCTGATCAATTATTGACCTCACAGATTTTCTTTTTTTTTCTTTATTAATAATTAGCAATCATGATATATAAATTCTATGAGCTAATGTGTGACGTCAATACAACAAATAAAAATAAAATAAAATATTTAAAATACAAACAATGAAAAGCAGAGCAAAAGATGCAAAACAAAGTTTATAAGTTAATACAAATAATATAAATTATAAGCAAATAAAGAAAATAAGAGAGGAATAGCAGACAAAGATTACTTGGTCAGGTCAGCAGGCCAATTTCTCTTAAGCCTCCGGCTTATATAATAATAATTTTAATATAATATAATAATAATTACATTATATCATATTTCAAACAATTTTACTAAATCATTTTAATTTCACTTAAGGCATTTATTTCATATTTTTTACAGTTACAGTTACAGTTTTATTTTTGACTTCAAACATTGGTTATTCGAATAGCTTCTTGTCATCAGATAATTCCAGTCTTGTGTTTCTATCACGGATCTCCTTACTGCAAAAACGTCAATAATTTGCATAAATGTTTTGTATGTAAATTTTTATGAAATTTTTATTTAATTAATCTTCGATATTTGTCTAGTTTTACATACTTGACATTATTTCAATGCATATAAACCGTTACATTATATAATTTTATGCCAATAAAACCAGTATAATTTTAAACAATTTACCAATAACAATAATTATTATAACAAAATATATATGCGCAGAAATATTTAGTTTTTGTAAACAATTTTTTGTGTTTTATATTACGAATTCCAATATCGTTATTTTTCTTTTTTTGAATTCTTTTCTCAAAAGATCTAACAAGTGCATCCAAATATTCTTATATTGGTAATTTGTCTCCAAAACCTTAATATTTTAGAATATATAAATTAAATACATAAAAAGTGTGCTATACGAGTATATCATGAAAATCGTGTTCTTTTCTTTATTATTTTTAGTACTTTATGTGCCTTTATTATTAGTACTTTATGTGAATGATTTTACTTCATATGGGAGACTGGGTACGGTTGTACCACCCTATATCAGCAATAGTTTTGTTAATTCACCAGTTAGCTGGAGAAAAGTAAATTAAATGGTAATTTGAATATTTATCTACGTGGAAATACTAAAATAATGTCCTTAAATACGACGGATTGTTCATAAAATCAAATCATACAAGAAAAGGGCGAGAGTCACAACCCTCTAAGCCCCCATGGACGGTTGTGACATGCATAAAAATAGGTTAAGAAACAGTAGATTAAAATATCAAAATAACTTTTGTTGTCAGAAACGACTTTCTTAGCAGAAATATATATTACAACACAGCATAATTATTTAAAGAAAGATTATGAATTTAATATAACAATATATAACAAAATATAATTTTTTTAAACAAAGGTAATAAGATATCTTGTAAAACCTTTTTTCTTATATCGAATTTTCATTGACCTTTTTCTTTCGCATTTCGAATTAGTTAAGATAAAATCGTATTTATCTGTTACTCTAAACCCGAAAAAAAAACAAGAAATACATGTCACAACTGTACTTACAAAATTTGCCACAACCGTACCCAACGCACACCTTTGGAGCTAAATCATCATTATGATCGAGCTCAGTTATCATCGTAAAAATTAACTACTAATGTTCAACTTATAGCAAAATGACAAATAAAGTAGTCTTCCTCCTCTTGGACCCTAACTCAAAATCGGTATAGTTTAGCTGTTACGGCGACTGTCACTACCCTACCCTGGCACAACCGTACCCAGTCTCCCCTACTTCAATTGATTAACTTGGTTGTGATATAAGATCTTGAAATTTGAAAATTTTAAAATCTTCATTGTAGCTTTGTGTATTCATGAATGACAAGTTAACGTACGGCAAGGTTAAAAATTTATTGTATATCCCAAAAATCAGAATATGTGACATATTATTTAATACACGACAAGGACTACTCAATTACTACTAATTATTTTTACATCATGTATGAACTATAGCACAGTACATTGCATAATAATTTTCTTAACTCAGTGTGCGAAACAGAATACGAATTTTTTACTCTTTATTATATAATTAGTTGTAAAAATGAACTTATAGTTTTCGGCTAGTCAGTTTGACAACTTTTGTCTATTTTGTATTGTAAATGTGAAAGACTTCTTTGTTACGTGAAGAATGACTTCCAACTTGACATTGAATTTCTTAACCGGTGTTACATCACGAAGCGCACATATTGACTCAGTTCTTTGACTTTAAATGTCTAAGATCACTTGCAGAAATAGTAGTCAATGATCTTGATTGCAATTATAAAAGTTCTTGTTGAAAATTTCACTCCATTTTTGTTATTTTGCATTCTGTTCGTAGTAACAGATATAAAATCCTGAAATATTCTAAAGCACACATGCCTACAGTAATAAATAGTTTTCGGTCAAAAAATCGCAATTAAAATTAAAAAGAGTGCGCGTAAGGTTCACACGCGATTGAAGAAAAACTTATTTGTTACTGTACAAGATGGCGTTTAAGTAAAAATAAATACATCATATAACAATTTAAAATAATGCTTATTAGTAATATGGTAACACTCGTGATGCACGCATTTATTAGTGTCAACCATTATACACATTTATATAATGATAAGTTAGTATTATAATATCATTGAAAATATGTATAATATTTAAAAATAATAATGTAATTAAAGTCATACTTCAAATATGACATGATCGGTTTGTCATTATAATTTGCAATTTAGAAATGAACCTACATTAGAAAAATTCTATAATATCGTTCACACAATGGATTATGTTAAACAACGCTTAAACAAATATTGTTTTTGTATCATGTAATGGTGTTTGAAGAAGTTCATGAAATTAAAATTAACATACATTCACTGACTGCTTGCATTTTTTTACTTTTTTGCTGGCGATATAATCTCATTCTTTGAACAGCTGTAATATGTCTTGTCAAAAAAAAAAAATTCCATTTTAATAACTGCAAAGATTTATAGAAACTACGAATAATATAGAAATAATTTTTAATCAATAATAAACTTACGTTTAGTAAACTTATTATTATCAAGGAACAGGGTAAAATACTCTTCTGATTCAGGCATTTTTCATTAAATCAAGATTTGTACTAAGATGTAACTTTAACGTTTATTTATCTATGCCGAATTCCTTGTGGATATCAGTACACATACAACGTTGGTGCCGGTACGCATACAACGACATGTCTCTATTCATATACACGACGGCTAATCACAATCGACCCGTATAAAAATGATATCATCGAGAGCGAATGACAAATCATTGGCACTCAACTCGGCCGTAACGCACATCCGTTATGGCATTTGTACGGATTTACACCCTAGTCGCGCCTAAAGAAGTTTTACTTCAAAAATATATATTTTTTTCAATTCGAAAACATATATTTTAATATAAAAAAATGTGGTTTGATACATAAATCTACCCTTGGGTAGGTATTATATATTATAAAAAATATATAGGAATAGCGGCGATAAGCCCACTTCGATAAAGTTTTTCATTACTTTAAAATGAATATAAAACAGAAATTGATATTTCTGCTAAAAGTCCATCGCAAATTATTTTCTTATTAAAGTTACTTTTATCCTCGTGTCAACGGAGTCGCGAGTCCAATGTCTCGCTCTATGAAAAATATAGATCAACTAGCTGTAAGTGGAATTCTGTCTTAAGGCAATTAGGGCATCGTGCCTTAAGGCAAATTGCTGAAACTTCCCGTACCAAAAATTATTATTTTTTTTAAAACGATTAACATTTTTGAAAAAAAATTACTTCGAAAAAATTGGATTTTTGAGAAACTATAAATTTGACAAAAAATTACTTTTTTTCGAAAAAAAAATTTTTTTTGAAAAAAAAAAAAAAATTTTTTTTGAAAGAAAATTTTTTTTTTCAAAACAAAAAATTTTTTTGAAAAAAAAAATGTTTTCTTCATTTTGACATATTTTGGAAATTCTGAACTTTTTTTCAAAGCAATCGTACTGCTTGATCTGCATAGAGACGAAATGTCAAAGCGCGCAAGTGCCGCGCCGCTGTCTAACGCATAAGCATTGGTACGGAACTCATAGAAATGTAAAAAAAAATTATACTTATCGTTAAAATCTCTATAAAATATCTGATAATTTGATGTGCATATGTCTAATGATCATTTTTAACCGCCGAATAGCATTTTTTTTTACTTTTTTCATTAGATCTCCAAAACCGCTAGACCTGCCTTCATGAAAATTTGATCAATTATTCATCTTGTCAATACAAGTAAAATGTTTTTTGAATTATTCAAATCGGACGCTCCGTTCTCTTAAAAACTGAGTTACCGTTTTCGGCACTTTTTGCCCCGTATCTTCGGAACGGCTAGACCTGCCTTCGCCAAAAACTAATCAGCACGTCTCCTTATCAATACGAATCGAATGTTTTTTGAATTATTCAAATCCGTTGATCCGTGTTCCCGAAATCGTCGACGAAAATTTGTATCCGCACATACATACACACACGTACATACATACACACACACATACACACACACACACACACACACATACATACATCCATTTTTTCTAAGGTATGCCAAAATGTTCAGAAACCTCTGAAACGTAAACATATATAAAAATTTTCATTTTCGATTTTTTTGCGATTACTATAACTTGCCCTACGGGAAGTTAAAAATATGTTTTCAATTGAAAATAAGCCTATTTTCGCGCACTGCGGTGTGAAATGGGAATGTAAAACCCCTCAGACTATTCTTCCCTGAATCGAATTGGAGTTTAACTCAGCTCAAAGACCTGCCCTAGAGCAGTACCACCCATTTATTATATATATGCTGATAAATCTGATTATAACGACTTGCAGTTTAATTCATTTTTGGGTGGTTTCCTTAGAAATCTTAAAAATTATTAAAAGCCTTATATCGGAAAATAATCTACAAATACACATAATAAGATTGAATGATACTTTGCTCGAAAAAGTCCTTGAAGCAACTGAATATAATAACAATACTAATTTCAAAAATAAACTTTATTATAAACCAGCATTGTCAGTTTTCAAGCGATAATTTTTACTTCATATTGTTAAATATTAAAAAATTGAGTAGAATTTAAATAATGAACCAAAGTACATTAGTATACCGAATATGAGAGTGATCTAGAATATAAAGGTGATCTAGAGTGTAGAATGTCTAGTATGTAATTTTTAATGATTTTTTCAAAAACCCACTCAATAGGTTCCAAAAAAAGTTGTCTGTTTTGGGTACGCAACATTTGTTTTCAAAATAGCTCCTACCAATACAGACATACAGACTTTTTTGTGGACCTGTATTATTATTAAGTTGTTTTCAATTACTATTATCATCATTAATATTTACTCATTTTTTCTTACTTACTTTGAAATTGTATGAAGTAATAAATATTTCATCTATGAAAAACATATAATCAGAGGAAATTATAAAACAAATAATTTAAATTATAAAAATATAAAAAAATGTCTAATCAGGATGAGTTTATTTTTAAATAATATTGTTTATTGAGTTGAACTTGATTTAATTTTTCAGTCATAACACCAAATACTAAAGTTATCCATAATTCATGAAACAACAACGTACGTAAAAACCAATTTACGCTTCTGGTTTTATATATCAAATCAAACGGAATTCTAAATGTACACGTGTTCTATTAAGCCGACGTTGATATAAAAATTTTAAGCCCACATTCGGTACATATATTATGGAGAAAAAATTATTAAGATCGCGAAAGAATTCTCAATATTCTGTCAGCCGTTTAAGACACGTAATAAAATATACTTACTAAAACTGCCTTTTGGTGGCAAATCAAAATTTTATATACACGAATGTAATAATTTTTTTTTATTCACAAATATTGATTTTGTAAAAAAATGATTGTCAAAACTGGCTACCTTATTTCTTGCATACATTTCATGCTACAATTTCATTAAAAGATAAATTGAATTTTAAGCCAAAATAACACCAGATATAAAAATGTAATGTAATAAAAATGTTGGGTCATTTACTTCGTAGCATAGCATAAAACCTGTTTATGAGACATTAAAAGCATTTCCAATGCAATGTACATTATATTCTTCATAATCAATGTTTACCATATAATTTTATTAATTTTCCATATTAAATCATCCTGTTTTTTTTTTCATTTAAGACTGAAACTGAAGATAAATTAATAGTCGATATATAAAAAGTTTAGTATGGTAGAATATATAGTAGGTGTATTGATTTCTTTCTTTATTAACTATAGAAATTTCTTTAATTTTGTGAAGACACGCACATTTATCATGATGCAACTCCAAAATGCGTAATATATAATTTATGTTTGTGTAGAGTTCAAATATTTATACAGATTTACCTGCGAAACATCGAGTTGTACTTTTCACTTTTTATATGTAATGTGTAAACAGTCTTACGTGAGTAAAATGTTATATTTAAATAAATAGTTGAAATATCATTTAGTATCAAAATTTACAAAGATTACAATTTTACAAAAAAGTGCGTATCATTATATATATATATATATATATATATATATATATGTTGGATCTTTTATGTTATGTTACCCATAAATAAATTCAAATTGCATTTCACAGTTTCGTGTCTCCTTAGAAATTTTTAGTCCATGGCATCTAGGAAGCTTATGAGCCAAATAAACTAGTAAGAAATCTAGAATTACAATTTGATCAACATTGTGAAATTTTTTTCAGATAAGACAACAAATGTGATTTAAACTATTTCCAGACTTCTTCTTCTCTTCAAAGTACTTTAACACTACACTTTTTATTTCTACTGCACAATAGTACAATTTAACAAATTTTTCAAATAGAAACTTATTTGTTACTGTACAAGATGGCAATTAAGTAAAAATAAATACATTATATAACAATTTTGAATAATGTTTATTAGTAATATGGTAACACTCGTGTAGCACATATTTATTAGTGTCAACCATTATACACATTTATATAATGATAAATTATAAATTATATATTTATAATAGCATTAAAAATATGTATAATATTTAAAAGCAATAATGTAATTGAAGTCATACTTCAAATATGACTTGATCGATTTAATTTGTTTTATTATTCTCAAGGAACAGAGTAAAATATTATTCTGATACAGGCATTTTTCATTAAATCAATATTTGTACTTCGATGTAACTTTAAAATATTCATTTATCTATGCCAATTTCCTTGTTGATATCGGTACCCATACAACGTTGATGCCGGTATGCATACAACGATCGATCTCTATTCACATACACGACGACTAATCACAATCGACCCGTATAGAAATGATATCATAGAGAGCGAATGACGAATCATTGGCACTCGACTCGGCCGTAACGCACTTCCATTGCATTTGGCTCTCATCACTTTGAGAAGCTGCATCCCATGATATAGTTCTTTTACATTTTTTTCCTATTGGCGGTTCCATTTTTATATTGGCAGGTCAAAAATCACAGTTATCCTAAAAAATGAATAATTGTTTTGTGTAATGTTCCGTATATAGTTTTAATTAGGTTTGAGTAGTGTAATTAATTAGGTGTAAATGGCATTTTGCCTTAACGCAAGTTGCAGGAACTTTCCACCGTGTGTAAATAATAATAAAGTTACAATGAATAAGAAATTAATATATTGTGAGTGATTTTAAAGTTAAAAACTATTGCAGATTATTCAGTTTTGCACAAATTTTTCAAACATACTAGTTATAATTGACAAATAATTTAAGTGCTATACATTATGGAAAGAAAAAGGAACACGCACCTGATAGAGCAGGATGGGGCACAAAGGTCCAATTGTGAATAAACAACTCTATTATAAAAACCAAACCAATTAACAACATATCAAACAAATAACTTCCTGTATATGTTCAGTAAAACTCCTTCAGTAAAACTTTTTCACGCGGGGTAAAATAGGACGGCCAAACAGGTTCAATGGTTTATTTCCAAATTTAAAGAGATTTTACAAAATAGTAGCTACATTATTCAACCAATGCAAAATATAAATTTGATGATTACATTTCTTTATAGATAACACTCTACATAAATTATCAACAGCATAGTTGGAATAACTATTTATTTAACTCAATTTACTTTTTTATTTACTATTTCTTATCATTTACACCTTTGCCATGGTAAAACATTAGTTGGCCCTTTTTACCCCACCCACACGTAAGCCTTGATAGAAGTTTTACAAAAAAACTGTTGCATAACTTAAAAATAACAACACAACTCATAAAACAAATAACGTATACCTAATAGTTATTATAAGGTCTCGTAAAATAAACGACAATGCTCAAAACAAAAAAACAACAAATAGCAATAACGAAAGAAAACAATTTATCTCTCGATAGCGACGTCGTAATAGACGAGCTAGTGGTTGGTTATACATCTTTTTCCCTCTACTTTCAAATATTGTATAGTTCTAAACTTACTTGTTTTTGAGATATCTGTGGTATACCTTTAAGGGGGTATTCTACTGTAGAATTTTGAATAAATCGAAAAATTTTTTTTTTCATATTTTCAAAGTTTAGTTATTCAAAAATATGTCATTAAAAGGATTTTTCAAAATTACTATTATTTCCTGAGTTATATCCGTTTTAGTGACGTGGCCTCGGTTCGGGTCAGACCGAGTCTCAAAACTTTGAACGCGTTTTTCTCGGAACTACTTTTTTCGAGCTGGCGGTAAGGATATCTCGAGTTCTAATGAACCGATTTACTTCAAATTTGGAGGGGATCTTCTCTGTACATTGCTTTATCGCATGGACCTCTCCCAAAACTATAACTTCACATTTAGTATTTTTAAAAAATTCGGAATTGTTAAAAAAAACATGAAAAAAATTATTTTTTTCAAACTGCCGCCATTCAAACAAAAATTTTTTTTTGCCTTATTCAAGGTTCATACGATAGCGACGTCTATAATAATTAAGAATCCATCTTTTTTTTATGTTTCGGATCACCAGGAGGGTTGGAATCGTGCACGCCAGGACACCCTCTTTTTTTTGATCTCCCACTTTGACTGCTCATAACTTTGTGAATTCTAATGTTTTTCTTTAATAATTTTTGTTAAGTAATAATAAAATATCAATAAACAAATGATGAAAAAATCGATAGTAAAAATATTATTTGTTTCCTTTATACAGCGCTTCAAAAACCGGGCAAAATTCATGCTTCTACAGTAGAATACCCCCTTAAACCTTTAAACGGACCTTTAAACCCCATATTACTTAGTATTTTCCGAAAGCATAGTCCTTTATCCCACACTTTAATTTTTATAGTTAAACCATATGTTGTAAGCATATGATCTCTCAGGACGCTTGTTTAGAGTTTATCGATATGCAGAGTTTCAAAAAGTCAAAAAATTTTATACAATTAATACTTGACCAAAAACTAATGAGTACAATTTCTAACTGATATCTTTCGAATAGTCTTTGAATTTTCAAAATCGGTTCAAGTATGTTGGCGTAACGTCAAATTTTGGCTCTCAAACGCACGAATACAGTTTCTTTGGCTTTTGTCTCAAACGATTCAGAATGATTTGAAACACCGAGAAAACATAAAATTATAGTAAGTCGGATTTTCCTGAAAAAAAAAATGACAAACGCATATGATACGCACGGTATTCTATAAATAACGGTAATTGGATAATATAAAATTTAGTGGAAATTTAAGTTAATTATAATGCACGATGTCGGCAAACAGGCGAATTCAAGGACAGTCGCAATTCTACAAGAAGAGCCTTGGCAGTCTGCAGCGGGAAATACCCATTCGTAAACACTTCACGTCCAGAAAGGGGATTGCACTGACAGATATTTATTGAATCGATCTTATTTTGCTTTAGTGGGTGAACAAATGGAAAAAATAGAAATAATATATTCTTCAATTATATATACCAATGAACTTCACAATTAGTCATGATCTAGCTCCCGGGTTTTTTGAATTAAAAATTAATTACCATATTTTTTTTTTCAAACGCATTCCGTTTAAATACTAATGCAAGATCTCGAATTTGTGATACTAATTTGTTTCTTATAAATATTTCTTAAATAATTGGCCAGTGGTTGCTAACTGGTTCCGAGTTCAATACCCATCTCGGCTCATAGTATTAAATTTTCAGTTGAGGTTATAATGTAAACCTCAAATATGATAAAAGAAAAAGGCTCTCAGAGCACTGCTGCAAAATATGCAAGAACAACTACTGGATTTAAAAGCCATTTGATAAATTTAACAGAATTAATAAAACTAACAATAACAGAATATTGTGCCACATAATTATAAATAGATTGTAACGAAGGCTGGATACGATTGTGCTACTTTTTTTGATCAGCAATAACTTTGTTAATTCACTAGTTAGCTGCGAAAAATTTGAACATTTGTCTACGTAGAGATTTTGAAAGGCTGTTCTTAAATGCCATCGTTTTGTCATAAAATCAAATCATACAGGGACGGTCGTGATAGGCATCTTTTTCCCTTTTGACCCTATTTCAAAATCAGTATAGTTTATGACGACTTTCACATCCGTAACCTGGCACAACTGTACCCAGCCTACCCTACTTTAAAAAATAAAAATGCGGACTAAGATTACAAATGATAGCGACATAACTCTTTAAATTTTAATTTAATTTCTAATCGAAATGCACTTTTAATATTATTCTAACAAGTCATTAAATTCGATCAAAATTATTTCAAAGCAAAATCAGAAAAAAGCAGATATGAACAGTATATAGTTAAAAAAATTATTGAAATAACTAATCCATTTCAAAAAGCCGACAGTTTTGTATAAAATTTTGTTTACTAGAATAATGCATGTTCAGATTATTATATATATATATATATATATATATATATATATATATATATATATAGAGAGAGAGAGAGATTATAGTTAGAAAATTATTTTGAATAAACAAAATTACTCAGAGCATAAACGTTTAATATGTTAATATTGATATAATCATGTCTAGAATATTAAATTGCACAGAATTTATAAAAATAGTACGTTTAAATTACAAATATATAATAATACATAATGTGGAACTGGAAAGGCTCATTAAACCGACTACTATTTCCGGCATTTCGTCCATTAAGTCATAGTTTTTTAATCATTTAGTGTATAAGTTTATTATAACTTAATGGAATAATATATATATATATATATATATATATATAACATTCAATTTTTTTACATGTCAACATTTATTCAAATTTTTAAGCATTGATTTTTAATTAGATTTAAAACTATAAACAGTGATTTTGAATATAGCATTTCATCAATTTTGGATTTAAATGTTGGATATTTCTATATATGTACATGTTTTTGAATTTTATTTTTTGAAATGTCATTTTTTTTTCAAAAATATTATATCGAAATTTCTTGAAATTTTGACATTTGTCATTTTTGTGTTTTGTTTTTTTTTTTGGTCATTTTCTGTCAAAATTTTTAGAAATTTATAAAAATTATATATTTATATTTTAAATTTACTTTTCAAAATTTCCTATAACATAAGTTGAATATATATGCACACGATAAGCCAATAAAATTTAAAATCGGTTCAGTAGTTTGGGCGTCCATCGCGAACCAACATCGTGACAGGAGATTTATATATATATGTATATATATATATATATATATATATATATATATATATATATATATATATGTATATATATTAGAGTGGCCCTTAATACAGACATTTTCGAATTTCCTTGCTCCCAAGAGCTCAAATGGTTCCAAATTGATAAAAAACAATTCTCTGAAAGTGTTAGCTCTTAATATTAAATTTTAGATAGAGCGCAATTCAATCAAACTTCGTATGGAAATGGGGAAAATAGAATGAAAAAAATTTTGAAAATTAAAAAAAAAATTTTTTTTGGCATAATTTAGCGTCAAATAAATTAAAAGTGAAAATTTGTGTTATTTTTTATTGAAAATTTGACGCTCTGCAAAATTTTTCCAAATTTTTTCATGCTATTTCCATACAAAACTTTGATTAAATTGCGCTCTATCTAAAAGTTAATATTAAGAGCTAAAACTTTCAGAGAATTGTTTCTTATCAATTTCGAACCATTTCAGCCGTTGGGAGCAAGGAAATTTGAAAATGTATATATATATATATATATATATATATATATATATATATATATATATATAAACTTAAATTGCAAGTCAATACAGGATAGATTTTTCTTTGCCACTTCACAGCAGTGTCTAACTAAAAGATTTTTCCATTGAACATTTAAGTTTATATTTTCAAATAAAAATAGCTATCACTGATATTGATACATAAACTTGTACATATATACAACAGAAATGTGAAAATATTCAAAATTATTATTGTTATTCTTAACTAATTTAAAACCCAAATGGCAGAAATTTAATGAATATCAATGCTTCCGTAGTTGCTTATATATGTTGAAATACCAAAAAATGATTCGGCGCTATAAAAAATGATAAATGCGGTTTCCAACAGGTTCTTAAACAACATAAATAAAGTAGAAGCAATTTATGCAAAATTTCAGACGAACTTTTCGAACAACGTATTAGTGAAATAAAATTAACCAGTCTTGGGAAGGAAGTAAAAAATACAACGGTATTTGCTAAATGTTGCCAGTTAACGTTTGCAAGATTTAAATAATTAACAGCACAATTGTTAAATCAATAGTGATTAATAATTTTTTGTGAAGACATCTTTTTTAGACCACGGAATATTTTACAGCAAAAAGATATCGGATTAAAAAACGGGATCACCAGCCTAGCCGAAATGATACGCATAATCTGTAGTCGAATAGAGTAATTCAAAGCAATCAACTGAGCATAATAATACAAAACTATTAACGTAAATAAATTATTTATTAGAAAAAATAATTTATGCAATTATTAACTTATTTGTTGCGATTGATAATATTTTATCCATGTCTTATAATTAGTCTCAGCAAAAAACAATGTTACAATCAATTTAGCAGTATATATTTGTATGATTCGGTAAATCTTCATCAACGGCTTATGAAGAAAAACTTAGCTCAATTTAAATGATTCAAATATCATTGAAGATATAAGTTGTCAATTTGATTCATAATTTTTGACGTCAGGTTATAAAAAAATAGCCGAAAATTCGTGTGTGATATATTAACCGTAATAATATAAACTAGCTGTAAGTGGAATTCTGTCTTAAGGCAATTAAGGCATCGTGCCTTGAGGCAAATTGCTGAAACTTCCCGTACCGTAACGAGATGATCGAGGAATATTAAATGTTTTAAAACAGATTATTATAAATATTGTAACATTGTCTAATATTTATAAGAAATATATAAACTGAATTGCAAAGTTAAAATCACTTGTTTAAAGTATATTAGAACTTTAGTCAGAAATAAAAATAAAATCTGAATTATTTTCGATATACGAGGTGTGTTCAAAAAGTACCCGGAATTACTAATAATTAAATTTCGCGGGACTGGAGTGTCTGATTGTCAAAATTTTTTTTTTATTGTGTTGGTATACATGCCCCTAAAGTATGATGAAATTTTCAGCTATATTCACTGTTTACTTTGTCTGTGGTAGTCGCTAAGGTTCGACGTGTTTTTCTGAGCTCGGCGATTTTTACAATGGAAGAATTGAAAAGTCAAAGAATTTGTATTAAATTTTGCGTAAAAAATGAAATAAAGTGTTGCAAAGTGCAAAAATTCACCAGATATGGCTCCGTGTGACTTTTTCCTATTCCCAAAGTTGAAGAGACCCATGAAAGGACGGCGGTTTTCCTCGATTGAAGAAAATCGCTGAGAGTGCTCAAGGACATATCAAAAAGTGAATATCAAGGGTGCTTCGAAAATTGGAAAAAACGCTGGCATAAGTGTATTATATCTGGGGGGGACTACTTTGAAGGGGACCACATTAATGTAGACGAATAAATAAATATTTTTTTGAAAAAACGAAAATTCCGGGTACTTTTTGAACAGACCTCGTATAAAAAATAAATAAAAAAAAAAAAATTAAACAAATTTTTTTTTCCAAAATCAATTATCTTGTTAAGACAAGCAGAAAGTTTTTTGAATCATTCAAATCGGACGCTTAGTTCTCTCAAAAACTGTTATTTTTTTAACATTTAGCTCCATATCTTCGAAATGGCTGGGCCTGCCTTTGCCAAAAACTAATAAACACTTCTCCCAATCATTACTAATTGAATGTTTTTCAGATCATTCAAATCGAATACTCCGTTCTCTCAAAAAGTCGATTTCTATTTTCTGCACTCCTTGCTCAGTATCCCCGAAATGGCTGGACCTGCCTTTGCCAAAAATAATCAGCTCTTTTCCCTATCGATAGGAATCGAATGTTTTTTGAACCATTCAAATCGGTTGATCCCTACGCCCGAAAACGTGACTGGAAATTTGTATCCATACATACATACACACACACACACACACATCCATTTTTTCTGAGGTATGCCAAAATGTTCAGAAACCTTCAAAACGTCGAGAAATGTAAAAATTTTCAATTCAATAGCTTACCCTACTGGAAGTTAAAATATAAGAATATAAGAATAGAAAATAGTCAGTCTATCATCAACCTCCGTACGGTCAACATCTAATTCTTGCTCCTTAGTTTTTATTTATTTTTACCTGAATTTACCTTTAAATCCCGTTATTTTTGTAGTTCTTTATACCTGCGCGAGTGTTTTTCCAGTACCTTCAGTTTGTTAAATTTGTGATTTGTGAATTTATTTAAATATTTTATATCGTTTTATCTTTTTTTTCGAATTTTTTAAATAGTTAATTACTCAATTTATTTAGTTTCATTTTCTAGTTTACTTATTTCTTATTAAATATTTCAAAATGGTTGTTACACGGAGCCAAGTGCCAAGCCAGTCCTTAGATACAAGTGTCTCAGTTCTGGACGACTCAATCGATTTAAATTCTACTGTTCTTTGCTCAAATTGTTTTCATTTACAATCTCTTGTTCACGAAAGAGATATTAAAATTGATAGGCTGACAAAAGAATTGTCTGAGGTTAAGTTAGGGAACCAGAATCTTCAGCTCAGGATTACTGGTGTTAGTTCCGTATTAGGGAATATGAGCTCTTCAGGTTTAGTTTTCAAAGAGTCGTCCACATTTTCATGTTCTTTCTCAAAACTCTGTAATGAGTTATCTGGTTTAATAAAAAAACGGGACATAGATTTGAAACAGCTTAGGGATGAATTTACCAAATTAGAGTCCAAAACAAAGCACCTCGAGCAACGCGTTAATAATGATTTGTTAGGTTCTATTAAGAACAGTAAAATTTTGTTCCTTTCCGACAGCCACGGCAGAGGGTGGTCTGAATGCTTGAGAGAATTGCTTGCCAATTGCTGGATCAACCGAGACTACGGTCAAGGAAAGTTCAGTAATCTTCGGATTCTTGATGTCAACAGGCATGTTGGTTTGTCCGATTACACCAGGCATGGCTTACATTTTCTTTTCAACGGGAAAAGAAAATTATGTAGGGTTTTAGCTAACGAGTTGTTGAGTGTCAAGGCTGTGGCGGGAATGAAACCTTCGGTTTCTAATTCCTTTCGTGCCTAAAGCTGATAATAAATTTGCAATTATTTTTCAAAACATACAAAAACTATCCAATAAACTTAATCAACTAGAAGTAGTTATAGATAATTATAAACCCCAAATATTATGTTTTGCTGAACACTGGTTAAATAAGTCGGATCTTGAATTAATTAAAATTAAAGGTTATAAATTATCTTCTCATTTCTGTCGAACTCAATATGGCCACGGAGGTGTGTGCATTTTTGTAAGTGATTTTATTCGTTCTAAACCCGTTTATAGTAATACTCTTCAAGTAGAAAAACTTTTTGAATATTGTGCTGTTGAAATTAATCTCTCAAATGACGTCGTGTGTCTTATATGCGTTTATCGATCACCTGACCAGAATGTTGATATGTTCATCTCGCTGATGTACGAATTGATTCATAACCTTTTTGATAAATATTCCAAAATCATTGTTTGCGGCGATTTTAATATACACTTTGATAAGCAATCGAAGGCATCCATTGAATTCAATTTAAATATGCAGTCTTTTGGTTTAACTCGCACTATACATGAACCTACTCGTTTTTCGCATCAATCTTCTTCTTGCATTGATAATTTCTTCACCAATTTAAAAGACTTTGATTCGCGTGTTATAAATACCAATCTTTCAGACCATCGAGGCATAATATTAAATTTTTGTAACTTTTCAACTTCTAAGTCTACCTTTATCTTACATAAACGTTATTTTGATGAATCAAATAAATTGATTTTCAAATGTCTTTTGGAAAAGGAATCATGGGCCTTGCTTAACAAGTCCAAAGACTCAAATTCAATGTTCGATAACTTTATTTCTACATTTTTATTCAACTTCAATCAAGCTTTTCCTCTCATTAAGAAAACCGTTTGCCCAAAAAATAATACTTCAACTCCTTGGCTAACTAAAGGGTTGAGAATTTCACTTAAAAGATTAGCATTTCTTGAGAGATTATCGGTACATAACAATAACATGGCTTTTATAATTTATTTTTTGAAATATAGGGCAACTTTGAATGATCTAATCAATTTAGCGAAAATCAAATTCAACGAAAATTTGATTTTTAATTCAGCAAATAAACAGAAAACAATTTGGTCCTTAATTAACTCGGAAATCAACACGAAAACTAAATCTTCACAGATTGATTGTCTTACAATTAACGGCGACAAGATTATTGATAAGGTAGTCATATCTAATAAATTTAATCACTTTTTTGTCACCGAAGCGTCTAAATTAACAAGCGCAATCAACTCGATCACCACTAGTTCGACTAAATCTTTATCCGCGCGAAATAATTCTACATTCGTTCTTTATCCTGTAAATTTAGAAGAACTAAAGCAAACCTTTCTATCGATAAAAGTTACTAGTTCAGCGGGTCCGGATCAGATACCTAGTCTTATTCTTAAAGAATTCTATCCCTTTTTCATAGATAAATTTATGTTATGTGTAAATAAATGCTTCGATGAAGGAATATTTCCATCCCACCTCAAGCATTCAAAGATTTTTCCACTTCATAAGAAAAATAATAAAGACGATTTAAATAATTACCGTCCCATTTCCCTCTTGAACTCTTTCGATAAAATAATTGAAAAAATCTTGCATACTAGGTTAACGTCTTTTCTCAATAAATATAATATTTTGTTCAAGAATCAGCATGGTTTCCGAAAGAACCATTCTACTTCCCACTCAATTTATAATTTAGTTCATAACATCATTGACTCCTTCGAAGAAGCCACATATTGTACTGCGATATTTTGCGATCTGTCCAAAGCTTTCGATAGTATTTCTCATCAAAGACTTCTTGACAAATTAGAAAATTGTGGTATTCGCGGACGTTCGCTCAAACTATTTAAATCTTACCTGTCTAATCGAACACAAAGCGTTTACTTAATTAACGATCACGAGCAAATAATTTCGGATAAATTGTCAAGTACATTGGGCGTGCCCCAAGGATCAATTTTAGGGCCTCTCTTATTTCTCATATATATTAATGATTTACCTTATTGTACAAATATTTGTGATTTTATTCTTTTTGCGGATGATACCAGCGTTATCATCAAGGCCAAATCTCTTAATGAATTACAACATAAATTAAGCGTGGTTATGTCAGAAATAACGAAATGGTTTTGTGAAAATAATCTAGTTCTCAATAATGATAAGACCCAAATCATATCTTTTTGTACAAAAAATCGTTTATCCAATAATATTACTTCTTTAACCATCAATAATTCAACACATAATTTTTCGCAAGTATCAAAGTTTCTTGGTATCCATATTAATAATAATTTAAAGTGGTCTGATCATATCTCTATCTCTCTATCACCAACTTTATCTAGAACATGTTTCATGTTGCGCACCCTAAAACCCAAACTTGGTTTAAATTGCTTACTTTCAGTTTATTATAGCAACTTTTATTCTCACGTTTCATACGGCATTCAATTCTGGGGTTTTTCATCCGAACTAATTAAAATATTTAAGCTTCAGAAAAGAGCTATTCGAATAATTTTTTCCTTGCCCAGTAAAGCCTCCTGCAGACCCTTATTTAAAAAATACAATATTCTAACTGTCCCATGCATTTTTCTGCTAGTAACATTAACTTTCATCAAAAACAATTCGAAACTTTTTGATATGGCTTCGTCCTCAAATTACAACACTAGACACAAACTTGTTAAGGCGCGTACATATAAATTAGCCAGCTCTTTCAATACGATCGACGGTCTAGGTATTCAGCTTATGAATAAACTTCCACTCAATATCCGAAACTTAGACAGCAAAAAATTTCATGCTTCCCTAGTTAAACTTTTTAAAGACTTAGCTTTTTATGACATTACTGAATTTTCTCAATTTGAATTCAATAACTATTTTCTTGCATAATCCTTATCCTGTATCTATGTAGTCTGACCATTTGATCGCCTGTACAACCATTATTTTTTTTCATTTTTTTATTGCTATTTTATTAATTTAATTTTTTTACGGTTTTAAATGAGTATAACTTTCAACCTTGTGCAAGAATTTTGAGCTTGACTGGTGGTCAAATAGACTTTAATATGATGAACTTGATGATGAACATTGTATTTAATGTTCAAATGCTTTTTTTTCAGCTTTTTTTTTCAGAAGCGAAATTCGTGCAGCTACTATGATTATTATAAAACTACTATCCTTTTAATATTAACTATGAATAAGCTTGACAAGAGCCTGAAATAATATCTATTATTATTGATTACGGCTTGCTTATGAATAAATAAATAAATAAATAAATAAATAAATATAAAAATTAAATTAATATTAATTTTTGTAAAATAATTGAACATCAATATAAAAAATCTTGCATATAAAGTTATCACTAACTAACTTGACTATTAGAAAACTTTTGCTGTGTGATCATTGTGTGATGAATATTTGTATATTCTCTATAAGAATTTTTTGTACTATGTAGTTGTACTATGTAGTGTTTTGTAAACAAATATTTAAATAATTTAGTTAAAAAAATTAAAACCAAGCAAACAATTTGTAAGAAAAATCATCAATCGAGTCCGGAAAAATTTAATAGCTACACTTTGACGTTGCTTTACCAGAATATCTGCATTTTTACAATATGCCAGTCGCAAAACTATTTATTTTTCAGTCTACACACGTGTACGAGAAATAGCCTCCGGATAGAGTCACAGCAGTTTCGATTATTGACTCTTCTACGCAAATTTATAGACAGAGAGACCTGAGAAAGAATTTATATAAATTTTAGTTCGTTAGTAAATTCATATAAAAAACCCTGTTAAGTTTTTTTTTTATAAACGAAAAAACCTTTTACTTAGCTTTCATCATGATCAAAAGTACTCGTAAACTACACTTAAACTTAAAAAAAACAGAAAATGACTCATAAAACGTTCAGTTTTTCTTTTGAACTTACATTATAAACAAATATTTTTGCGCTCAGAGCTATGCAATTTTTTTCTAGAATAATTAGTTATAAAATCGTGAATTAAAAGATAAAGCATACAAAAAACTTAACTGATCGGTTTGTCATTGTAATTAGCATTTAGAAATGAACCTTCATTAGAGAAATGAAGTAATTGCTGATTCATAAATACTATAATATTCGTTCACACAGTGGATTATATTAAACAACGCCTAAACAAATATTGTTTTCGCAACTTCACTCATCATGTAATAATTGTGTTTGAAGAACTTCATGTAATTAAAATTAACATACATTCCTTTACTGATGGTATTTTTTTTACTTTTTCGCTGGCGATATAATCTCATTCTTTGAACAGCTGTAATCTGTTTTGCCTAAAAAATATTTTCCATATCCAATAACTTCAAAGATTTATAAAAACTACGAATAATATAGAAATTATTTCAATAAACTTATGTTTCATAAACGGCGCAAATGCTGCATTTGTTTTATTATTTTCATTATAATTATTTACGGGGGACAGAGTGAAATATTCTTCTGATTCAGACATTTTTCATTAAATCAAGATTTGTACTACGATGCAACTTTAAAATGTTTATTTATCTATGCCGATTTTCTTGTTGATATCGGTTCGCATACAACGTTGATGCCGGTACGCATACAGCGTTGATGCCG
Source organism: Ctenocephalides felis (assembly GCF_003426905.1). Taxonomy (NCBI): domain Eukaryota; kingdom Metazoa; phylum Arthropoda; class Insecta; order Siphonaptera; family Pulicidae; genus Ctenocephalides; species Ctenocephalides felis. The sequence continues at coordinate 90,839,674 of NW_020538040.1, read as the reverse complement.
GTACGCATACAGCGTTGATGCCGGTACGCATACAACGACAGATCTCTATTCACATACACGACAAATAATCACAATCGACCCGTATAGAAATGATATCATCGAGGGCGAATGACAAATCATTGGCACTCGACTCTTATTGTATCTTATCTGCCGTAACGCTCTTCCACCCTATTTACACCCTAGTCGCGCCTAAAGTAGTTTTATTCCAAAAGTACCAAGTCTTCCATGCATTTGATTGTGAAGTCTTTGCTGAGTTTCAACACTAAAATGCTTGATTGTACCCCATAGCTAGATGCCGTCCTGCAAAATATGCTATAGGACAATTTTGTTAATTAGACCTTTTTGAAAACAGTTAACTTTATATTCAAATCCCAGTACATTTAAATACAAACCATTAAATTCTTCTTTAAATTGTATTTTATTTTGACAAATATGTACCCAACTAATTTTATTACTAATATGCCTGTGTCCCCGAGGCGCCTCTTCTATTATGCAAAGCTGCGTAATGGACAGTCATCTATCTTTCTCCGCACGGGCAGACGATTCCGAATGGCATTGAAACGAATAGACATCTCACAAAATTGTCACTGAAACTCTAATTGAATTCAAATGAATTATATAAAACGAAAACGAAATAACGTCATTATTAGCATTTAACTCTATATATCTGTTACTGATAACTGGGTCATTATGAACCTTTTAGTGTCGCAATTTCAATCAATCGACCTCCAGGAAAATTTTGATTCAAACTTGTACATATATCGTTAATTAATTATATGGGTTGTATTTATACACTTTGGTTCAATATTGTGAAATCATTACTTACTAGGTATTAATGAAAACAATTTTTATATAAGAAGTCCATAAATACGCGATCTGAAATCATTACAAATAGAATGATTGTTACTTTACAGACCTAGTAAAAATACCTAGCTTTACAGACCTAGTAAAAATACCCTATCCAATATTGCATGATTAAGTTGTTCGAAATACAAGGTCTCATATTTGTTTTTATTATTTTAAGCTTAAAACTGCATAAAAAGTAGTTTTTCGTTAAATGACGCACCTAAAAATAGATAAAAATTAGTAATCCGGAAAGTTATAGTAATCGCAAAAAATTTAAAATAATTTTTTTTGCATATCTTTACATTTCACTTTAAGTTTCAAGACCTCCTGAACATTTTTACATACCTTATAAAACATGGGTGCATGTGTGTGTATGCCTGTGTGTTTCATATGAATACAATTTTTTGTCCACGAAGATACGTAGACAAGTGAACAGATAGACAGATATATAGGTGGACAGGTAGACAGGTGAACAGATGGACAGACAGGCAATTATACAGGTGGACTAGCAAACAGATAAAAATGTGGACAAATAGACAAAAATACAGAAAAACAGATAAACAAGAAGATAGAAAGAGAGGTAAACAGGTAGACAAGAATAAACATAAATAATCAAATTATAAATGAGTGGAATATGCATAGTATATAATAAAATTCATAAATGAATACATTATAACGCATGATTTTCCAATTCCACAGCTCTATTTCCTTATTAGCTCGATAGTACTTTTTCTTCATTTAATTCCCGTATTTTTTATTTAAACAATCTTCTACGTTTGTATTCAATAAAAAGAGCAGCCATTCACAATTAATTCACTCTTGTTTCTTTATGGCTGCTACTTGAATTTCCATGTTAAACAATTTATTTTGTTTTCACAACCCTTAAATGTTACCCAAAACACAAATGAAACTAGTTGAGTGTATGGCATCGTGCCTTAAGGCAAATTGCTGGAACTTCCCGTACCGTAACGAAATGTTCGAGGAATACTGAATGTTTTCAAATAGATTATTATTAACACACTTTCTGCGGGCCGGGTATTGGTACCTGGTTTTAGGATTGTCATTCAACTGCGGGTGCGGGTATTTTCGGGTACTCGGTCCGACACGCTAGATGCGAAGAGCGAACGAAATTTCTTACTATGAGCGGTTGCAACGCTAGTTTTATATTTATTATAAAACTATAATAAAATTATAATTTATTCTTTAAAATTATTTTCGATACGTAAATACGTATATATTACATAAATATATGGTATTTTATTAAAGACGATATGTTTTACGTCAGCATTTTTGGTAAACAAACTATTTCTTTTAATACTATATTACCATTTATATATTTTGCTATCTTTGTATTTATTGCGTTTCGATAATTCATATAATTTAATTTTCAAATACAATGTTAAAAATAAGCTATTACATTTTTACAAGCAATCGAACGTAGCTTATAAAATCATATTATTATTTATGTAATTAACTATTAGGTTTGTCACTAATTTATACACCATAAAAATTAATTTCGTATAATATTAAAAACAATCGAATTTTCAACGTAAAACTCTAGATTGTATATAGTATGATTATAAGTGATAAAGGTACTTTATACATGATTGGAGAATGGAATTACTTTGTCTAATTTACGTACCTGGCAACAGGTAATTTTATCAAATACAGTATCCGGCGAATAATAAAACTAATTCATTAATTTACTGTTGAATGACGAATTTTCGCAATGTTTTTATGGATTAGAGGTAATTTGAAAATGTATGATTTTCTTTTATTTGAAAGAATTTAATGGAATTAAATGTATTTAATAACCTGTTACTTCCTATTACCTAAATAAATCTTCAAATTTATATTTAAAATTTAATTAAAAATATTTATCATATTTAAAACAAGCATTTAAGCAAAAATAGTAAAATATAGTATTCTGATTAGAATGGCTTGCGAAGCAAAGTCAGGCTACATATGCAATTTAAAAATTTACTATGAAAATGGCAATAGTTTAGAGAACTATATTAGATATATTAGAACCTTATTTAAATTTGTGGCATCATGTATACATGGACAATTTTTATAATAGTGTAAATACAAGTTTATTATTACTACAAAATAAAACTAGGATTTGTGGGACTATAAGAACAAACAAGGGCCTTCCTAAAGAATTTAAAAATTTGAAACTTAAAAGAGAAGAGACAATATTTAGAAGACGCCAAGAAGTTTTGTCGCAATGCTTCAAAAAGAATAGTCCAAATGATTTCTACAATTCTAAACTTATTGCGTAAGAATGTGTAGTGTATAATCGTGTAAAAAACCTACCTATAGCAAACTTTTCTTTGTATTTTGATTAATTGATTTTTATGATTAAATTCATTTTTTTATTTCAGAGACTAAACTTATGAGTAATTACGTAAGAAAACGTATAGAAATTTTTTCTGTGTATTTTGTTTTAAATTTTTAGAATTAATTACATTTTTCATTTCATTGCCTAAACATATGTATCATTGCGTAATAATATTCAACTTTATTTGCAAATATTTTACCTTCAGTATTGATAGTTTTACCTCATAATAAGTTAATATTATAGTATTTACTACAGCGTATGAATTTAGGCAGTAAGTATTGTAAGTAAAAGACTGTGCTTTCATGCCATGCTTACGCATTCGCACCGTTGTAAAAACCCCGCTACGGGTACAAGTTAGCCCGAAATCCTATCCGCCGAAAGTGTGTTAATATTGTAACATTGTCGTCTAATATTTATAAGAATTATATAAACTGAATTGCAAAGTTGAAATTATTTGTTTAAAGTATATTCAGAACTTCAGTCAGAATTAAAAATAAAATCTGAATTATTTTCGATATAGGTACAAAAAAATTTTTTTTTGAAAAAAAAAATTGAAAAAAAAGTTGATACAATTTTTTTTCCCAAAATCAATTATTTTGTTAAGACAAGCAGAAAGTTCTTTGAATCATTTAAATCGGACGCTTCGTTCTCTCAAAAAGTATCTTCGGAATGGCTGGGCCTGCGCTTGCCAAAATCTGATAAACACTTCTCCCAATCATTACTAATTGAATGTTTTTTGGATCATTCAAATCGGATGCACCGTTCTTTCAAAACTCGATTTGTATTTTTTGCACTCTTTGCTCTTTATCTCCTTAACTGCTGGACCTGCCTTTGCCAAAAACTAATCAGCTCATCTCCCTATCAATAGCAATCGATCGAATGTTTTTTTAACCATTCAAATCGGTTGATCCGTGCGCCCGAAAACCTGACTGGAAATTTGTATCCATACATACATACACACACACATTCAGAAACCTTCAAAACGTCGAGAAATGTAAAAATTTTCAAATTTGATTTTCGGCCCATTTCCTAAAATATTATATATCAGTGAAGAGTATAATAAATATATTTGTCAAAGCTATTAGGAATTTAAACGGATTCAAAATAAATATTTTCTCTTTCCTATACGCAATATGTTGGGCTTCATTAAGAGGTTGACCCTGAACAAAAAAATATTCATCTAAAATATTTGGAATTACTTGCGCATGCTTGTGGATATTGAAATGTTTCAAAATATAGTAAACTGAATAACTTATAAAATGAACATAACTCCAAAATTCAAAAACCAAAAATCAAATCAACATTATACGATTAATATTAGCATTTTATATGGAATAAAATATATAATCGGTCGTTTAACGTCAAGTTGTTTGTTAAATCACAGTTAAACTTGACATTTATCAGATGTTCCGTATTCGAAATATTCCTAAACTGAAGTAATATTTTATGGCCAACTACATTCTAATCGATACATTTTGTTAACAATTTATTGGAGCTGTAAATTGGACTGATATTTGACATTTCCTAGCATAGGTTGAATTAAATTATTTCATTTATATGCAATTTATATATATATATATATATATATATATATATATATATACAATTTTATACAAAAAATTCTCTGATAGTTTTATGTCTCAATAATAACTTTAAGATAGTCTGCACTTGTTTTATAAAATAATACTTGTTTTATAAAATATATCAAATTTTTGTTGTAATTTATTACATTTATTTATGATCAAAATAAACAAATACAATGTTATTCTCAAAATTTTTATTTACTTGTCGCTTAGTTATGAAATTATAAAAAATAAATGGAATTTTACCCATGTTTTTTCCATCAGAAAATTTGGTTGAATTGCGAACTCTTAAAGTTAATATTAAGAGCTAAAATTTTTTTTACCATTTTGGAAGCATTAGAGCCCCTGGGAGCCAAAAAATTCAAAAATATCCAAATTAAGGACCAGCCTAATATATATATATATATATATATATATATATTGAATTTATAAATGATCTACCTGTTTGCCTGTCTACTTCTCTACATTTATTCTCGTCTATCTGTTTACCTTTCTGTCTAATTTTACACCTGTTTATCTGTTTACCTCTCGTTCTGTCTACTTGTCCACCTATTCACCTGCCTGCCTGTCCGCTTATTTACCTGTCTACCTGTTCCCTTATTTGCCTGTCTACCTACCTATCCACGTATCATCGTAAACAAAAATGTATCCATACGAAACACATAGGGCATACATACACATGCATCCATGTTTTGGAGGACTGGAAACGTAAAGATATGCAAAATTTTCATTTTCAATTTTTTGCGATCACTATAATTTTCCGGATTATTAATACAGAGTTAAAAGGAATGTTAATAACACCGCCTCGGTTCATTTTTTTCAGAATTTAACCTTCTATAAGTTAATTGATTATTTTTGATGATTATTTGTTACTTATAGCCATTTTACAAAGAGCAATACATAATTTATTTTCTTTTTTATATATGTTTTACAACCCAACGGTTGTTCTTCTCTAATAGTGATGATATTTTAACCTTCAAATAATTTTGTAGTAAATGGCCATTTTTACTTGAAAACATATTTTTAACTTTCTGAAGAAGAACATTGTTTTTGTCAGATTTTTTTTTTGTTTATTTTTCATAGCAAACTGTAATGCAATTTAATTTGATAATGATAATTCTTGGCGTTTCAAATCATTGTAAAATGTTTTACACCAAAATTGGAAACAGTATAATTCTGTGAGCTAAAATTTGGCATTTTTACGGCGATTTCTCAGCTCCGATTTAATGAAATACCATAAGGACTCGCGTTGATAATTTTTGCAAAACGAATGTCCTTTATAATTATCAAATAAGTGCAACATTTTTGCCCAAAATACTGAACCAATTTCGAAAATTGAAAAACCGTACGAAAAATATCACTTAATAATCGTGCTTACTATTTTTGGAAAAAAAATTAAACATTGCATAGCGGTAAAATTCGTATGAATATGAACGAACATCCTGTAATATTAAGTGGTTTAGTCAAAAAAATTAAATATGTTTGATATAATCAATATTTGAAAAGTTGCCGTTCAAATATCAACAACTACTATTAATGACCACATAACACTATCCTTAGCAATATACATAAACTCATTGATATATTTTCATATGTATTTGAAATATTTGTATACAAATAATATATTTTGTTTGTATTATTTCATTATTTTCGGGAATTAGCAATTCGCACGATGATTATTGTAGGTCCCATTAAGATTGTATCGGGTTAATGATATTGTAATATATGCAACAAATCTAGACTGTTGGCATTGAAAATATTATAGTCATAAACGATTATACGAAAATAGGCATTTCCTGAAATATGCATAATTTATTTCATTTTTATTAATGTAATTTTTTCCAAAACATTAAAAATAACAAGAAACGCCAATTAATTTTTAAGATTACAAAATTTAAATTAAATACTATTGAGCATCGTACCTTAAGGCAAATTGTTGAAACTTACCGTACCGTAATGAAATATTCGAGAAATATTAAATGTTTTCAAATAGATTATTATAAATACGAATAATTCATTATTTTTTCGTACATTATTTCATGTGAGCTTTAGAATTCTTGCTAGAACTAAATTTGAACACAAAATCATTTCCAATATTTAAAAAAAGGGATTAATTTTTTTTTTGAGATTTTGAAAATATATTTTTTTGCCTTCCCCAAATTCTAATCGTTTCTACACAGGTAAAATGTTTTTTAAATCATTCGAATGGAATGCTTTGTACTCTCAAAAACTGCAATTTTTTACACTTTTAGCATCGTATCTCTGAAACGGCTGGGCCTGTCTTTGTCAAAAACTAATAACCACGTCTTGAATGAATTAAATGGTTTTTTGAATCTCCTCATAAGTACAACTCGATTGATTTTCAAATCGTTCACATCGGTTGAGCGGACAAAAAAATTTATTCACCCATAAATACACACGTATACATATACACATCCATTTTTGTAAGGTATGCCAAAATGTTCAGAAACCTTTAAAACGTGAAGATTTGCAAAAATTTTCATTTTCTATTTTAACGGTTGCTATCATTATTTTTTTGTATTTGAGGTTCCAGATGAAAATAATTTGAATAAATAGGAACGTAGATTTTAAATTATTGCTATTCAATCTTAGTTAGCATTTATTGTGATTTGATTTTTAATTATGGTTCTTATACATAGTTAAAAATAACTCATTCTAGAACAAGACTGGTCTTTACGCTATCAATTAGAGCGTTTCTGCAAATGCATACTTCAGATGACATACTGTCTATTTTCGTATCATTATCTATTTTAAATTTTTTTCAAAAAATGTAAGTTGTCAATGTTACTTATTATCTGATATCACTAGAGGTTTGTTGTTTACAAACTCATTGAAAGAAAAGTTAAATGTTTTCTTTATATTTTACGTCATTTTGTATATATGGAAATGTGTATATGGCTATGTGAGCCAAAATTCGATCTTTCAATGACGTTTCTTTGGAAACGGCTGTATTCATTGTAATAATTTAAAGGCATTTCGACAACACTTGATCGAACAAAAATTTTTTGTCAAAATCCTGAACGAAAACGACCTTTTCACAGCGAAAAACAAGATCACAAATCTAATAAAAAAATCATTAAAATTTCATTCATATCCTTAAATATTTTGATTAATATGAAAACTGGTATTCAAAAATGTTTAGCTTAAAAATCGGTAGGAATGAACTTTTTTAGTTATACATATTTTATTTCGAATATCAGTGGCAAAAATTGAATTTATTTTTCATTTGATCTGCAGGTTAATTATAATTGCAGTTGAATTTAAATCTTCAAATAATAAAAATATGACAATATTTGTGGCATATGCATATTTATATTTATAAACAAATTATCTATCTTATTAACACATAACATACTTGTTTGTTTCTTTAAATATTTTGAAATACGGTTCAGAAACTCACAATTTTTAACGCTCACTTCAAAATGTTAATTTTTGAAATAATATCATTTCACATTGCCTCGAAACTTCTAATACTAGATGGCCACCTGCTGAATCAATCAATTACCAAAGCCAATTTCATTTAATAATTTTTCAAAATTAATAAATCCCGAAGTTGTAGTTCTCATTATTATTAAAAACAGTTTTCACAAAGCATATTGTTGAATACTATATTGTAATTAAAAAAACTATAATATATTGTTATTAAAAATTATTGAGATTAGAGAAAAAGCGTTTTTAAGAATTCGTGATACTATAGTATTATCTGGTTATACTTTCAATATATCTGGGCTCGATATAACTTTTCCAGTAACATAAAAGTAAATTGATGATAAATAAATAAATTTTTGAAAAAAAGTTGATAATATTTTCACAAACCTGTCATTGATTTCCATGTTTTGTCTTTTGAGCGTGATATTCACATGTCATGTAATGCCGTTATTGGTTTTCAAAATTCATTTTCCTAAAATATTATTATAATTTTAATTTTATGGTATATGTAAAAATATTACTATTTTAAATAAATATATAATTAGAATTATTAAAAGTTATGAGACTGCACGTGTTGTTATAGTCTCTAGGTTGAACGTCCGTTATGAACTATTTGTAATCTCAGAAAATCAATCAACAGCTTTAGAAAAATAAATGATTTAAAATCTCTTATTACTAGGAACAAATCAAGTTAAATTATAAGTAGTATGCAGATTGTTGAAACAAAATAACCGGGTGGGGAATCATCGTCTGCAAACATCTTGTATTGTCGGATTTCGCTCTGAAGTCGCGTATAAAGGAGACCAACGGATGGATTGCAAGTCCAGTTTCGGTCAATCACAGGTTACGCATCTTTTGTACAACAGAGTAAGTTATAATTGGATAAAGATTTATTTTTTATCTATATTGACACCTGTAGATCTACATTATTCACAAGTATATGTATATTTAAAATAAACTAAAAGTTCTGTGTTTTTGTGTTAAATTTGTGCAACGGTGTAACTAACACTCAAGTGAAGGAAAATGATTTTTATGATTATATATTGTTTTTAGGATTCTGTACCTAAATGATTTTTGAGCACAAATCTATTTTCGTCGTTCTAATGATCATCATTATATCTCTTCTAAAATTTGTCAATCTTTCTATGCATCATTTCTAAGCTTAACAACAATAATATTAGGACCACCACTGGGCGACCTGATATGCCCTTTCTATTTTATATTAATCAAAAAAATTACTCGATGTCATATAGACTGTTGTAATTACTAATTGAAATTAAAAAAAATTCTAAGCTATGTTGGATAAGATATTTATGTTTGCATTTCAACCATTTTCGCTCGAAAGGCTGATCAGTCTTTGCTATTCGAAAATAATTAACCAAATTTGATAATGTAGATATGTTTTAAAAACAATGATATTATTCGAATCAATGGCCAATTAACTCAATTATTTTACTGGTTTACTGAAAATTCAATTCTTTCAGCTAAAGTTCTAGCCTTCAGTAGTAATTAGGTAGTACACCCAATAGTGCTTTCATTCATAATGTGTATATTTACAGTGTATTATTTTATTTAATTTTCTACGCAATGAATGCTAATTTTTTATACTCATAATATATATATATATATATATATATATATATATATATAATGTGTGTGTGTGTGTTAATTACTTCGCGATCGATATAACGCGCGGTCGTTAGATTGATGTAACACAGTTCATTCATGTTGTAATTAAGTGTGACATCTAACAAATTAGATACAAATAATTAGTTATTAGCAATTAACTTATTAATTAGTGGTGCATGGCATCGTACCTTAAGACAAATTGCTGGAACTTACCGTACCAAAAATTAAATTAACTTTTATAAAAACTTTAATGTTTTTTTAAAAATTTGAAATATTTTTTTATATTTTGAATTTTGATACCGTAGGGGTAAGTTATAGTAATCGCAAAAAAATCGGAAATCAAATTTTTTTATATATCTTTACGTTTCAAAGGCTTCTGAATATTTTGGCATACCTTAGAAAAAATGGATGTATGTGTGTGTGTCTGTGGGTGCATGCATGTGTGTATGTGCGGATACAAATTATCGTCGACGATTTCAGGAATACTGTTCAACAGATTTAAATATTTCAAAAAACATTTTATTTGTGTTGACGAAACAAAAGATTGATTAAATTTCTCGGAAGACAGGTCCAGCAATTTCGTAGATCCAATAAAAAAATGCCCTTTGGCGGTCAAAAATGATCAATAAAAATATGCACATCAAATTAACAGATATTTTATAAAGAATTTAAAAATGAGTACAAATGTTTACATTTCTAGAGGTTCCGTACCAATGTTCAATCAGATAGAATTGAACGCGCTCCGATCATCTCTACCTAACACACAGCGCGATTGCTTTGAAAAAAAAAAGTTCAAATATTTTAAACAATTTCAAGTTATTAAAAAAAGTCTTTTTCTTTAAAAAAAAGTTCAAAATTTTCTAAAACCTAATTTCTCAGTTTTCAAATTTTTTTAAAAATTTTAATTTTCCGTACGAGAAGTTCGAGTAATTTGCCTTAATACACGATGCCATGTTCCAAGTGATTTTGGAATTTTTTGCGATTACTTTAACCTACCCTAAGGAAAGTTAATAAATTGCATATTTTCCTGTTTGCAGGCATAGACAAAATGAAATACATAGCCGTATTGTTAGCGCTGACTGCAGCAGCATCTGCTTTTCCCCACAAGCAATTGCCTGGCGTAGTAACAGTTCTGCCCGAGAAACCGACCGAGCCCGCAGTCTACACGAGTAACGACGCCCCGTCCGTGCCCGTAGTCAAGCGCGATGAGGAGGCCCAGAAAGAACATCCGAAAGTAGAAGAACAACCTAAGCCAGAAGAAAAAGAAGTGTCAAAGCCAGAGGAAGTTAAAGAGGACTCAAAGCCAGAAGTCAAAGAATTGCCAAAGCCGGTCGAACACAAAGAAGAAGTTAAGCCTGAACACAAAGAAGAAGTTAAGGCAGAGCACAAAGAAGAAGTTAAACCAGCAGAGCACCAAGAGGAAACAAAAGTTGAAGAACCTGCAAAAGAAGAAGAAAAGCATGAAAGTGTACCTGCAGTTTCACCAGCAGCAGGAGCTGCTCAAAATGAAGAACTTGTCAGGACTAAGCGGGCACCGCTGATCTTGACAAAACTATTTCTTGCCAAAGGACTCGGACTTGGATTGGGGTAAGTGATGAACTTAAAATAGATAATCAACATATAACATAAAGCAAACAACTAGTGTTGTATGGCATCGTGCCTTAAGGCAAATTGCTGGAACTTCCCATACTGCAATTTAAAATTTTTAAAAGCTTTAAATTTTTTGGAAAATTTTGAGAATTTTTTTTGGGATTTTTAATTTTTTTTTAATTTTGAAAGAATTGGAATTTTTTGAAAGCAATCGTACTGCGTATCTGTTTTAGAGACAAAATATAGAAACGCTTGAACATTATAAATCTTGCTACTAGTATTCTAATTCATACACAATATTAAAATCTCTATAAAATATTTGATAATCTGATGTGCATATATCTAAGTATCATTTTTGACCGCCAAATAGATTTTTTTTTTTAATTTTTTTTATTCGATCTCCAACTGCTAAACCTGCCTTTCTAAATGTAATCAGTTCTTCAATTCGTAAATACAAGTAAAATCGAACTCTTCTCTCATATACTGAATTACATTTTTTTTTTTTTTTAATTTTACTGGCCTCCGCTTTACAGCATTTTTAGCCACATACATTATTCATTTTATTCTTCATCATTTTCTATACAACTCTTACATATATATTTCTTATACATTCATCATATATATACTATCTCTTCTTAAATCCTAATCTTCCATTCAATTTTCCTAAGAAGAATCCTAATTCTTCTTGTTTTTTCTCAATATGTTCTTCTCATCTTCTAAACTTCTTTTTTTTTCTATTTACTTCTACTTTTTCTTGTATTCTACAAATTAGCAATTATTTGGAAGCGTCAGGAGTCGAACCAACGATTTCCGGCATGTGAGTCGGACATGCTACCTCTGAGCTACGTCCGTCACTTTTTTGCACTTATTACGCTGTATTTTTAAAAGGGCTGGACCTGCATTTGTCAAAAACAAATCAGCACTTCTTCCCAATAATATGAATCATTCCAATCGGTTGAATCGGTGCTCTTGAATATGACGCAAAAAATTGTATCCGTACATACATACATACACACACACATAGATAGATACATACACCTACACATACATCGATTTTTTCTAAGGCATGCGAAAATTTTGAAAACTTTTGAAACGTAAAGATATGCAAAAATTTTCATTTTCGATTTTTTTGCCGTTATTATAACTTGCCCTACGGGAAGTTAAATATGATTGAAGAGAGAATGTTATTAGATTATATATTAAATATCCTGAACCGAAATATTTGTAAAGAATATATTGTTATAATACTTATCAAAAATCTGTTAATTTTATGCGCTCAATGTCATAAAATAAAAATTTTTGGAGCGAAATCCAAAATTAACTAAAAACCCTTTTTCAACTATTTTTATAAAATTTAAACTTTTATATAAGTATTTTCGTATACGTGGTGCACATTTATATGTAATACAACATTTATATGTTATATTTACACTTATAAATAAGCATATGGTAATAATTCTAATACTTTAATAATGTAAAGCAACACCATGATTTAATCATTTCCTGATGTACACGTTAGCCTACAGATTTTAATGAATGCATGATTGTTTTCAAGAGGCAACGTTTGTAAATAACGCCTAGTTATTACGATCAATAAGATTATTGTATACAAACTTGTCCCATTGATTGCAACTGAACTTAAAGTGCCGTAATTGGAACTTTCATCCTTGAATTGTATAATAATTAATAGATAAATTGTTAATTAATTCCGTAATATGTTTACTGTTTATACAATCAGAATGTGTTAATTGACTCAACAATTTAATGGATAATTTCTTGTTTATTGAATCTTTGAATGCAGTATCCATAAAATAACATTTTTTTTAAGTTATGAAAGTAAGCTAACTTTTGTGAGATGATTGAATTTTAATTCTAATGTGAAACTTCTTATAACTAATCAACCTTATTACGAGAAAGTTTTTATAGAAGTTATATAAACTAGTTGGTATTAGTATTTTGCCTTGAAGCAAGTTACATGAACTTCCCGATTAATAAATGACTCGATCAATAAAAAATAAATTCATTTATGAGGGATTAAAAGTATTGCCAGCGGATTTATAATATTACACATAATTGCAAACAAACGAACGAACAAACTCGGAGTATTTTCTAAAGGCAAATTTTTAAAAATCAATAATTTTTATGATTGAACCAGTTGCCGTAGGACTTTAATGGTTTACTATGTTCCTTAAAACCAAGTACTTTATTGTTATACCAAGTATATAGTCTAATTTTATTTATAACAAATGTCAAAAGAACTACTCATTTTTTCAAACTTTGATGATTTTTTAAAATTAAACTACTTGTCGTAAGGCCGTAATATTTCAGTAAGTTCTATAAGACCATGATATACATCGCCAAAAAAAGTTTCATAAAAATCGGCTTAAATTTTTTTTTCAACAGTTAATTACAAGAAAAGGGCTCGGTAGATTTTCACCTAAAACTAGTCAGTATCATTCCCAACCAATATCTTTCGAACAGTTTTTAATTTTTTAAAATCGATTCGGTAGTTTGTGCTTAAATGTGAACGAAAAGTTTAACACTTTTTTCCAAATTTCAAAGGAACGGCTCGACCGTAAAAAACATTTCTAGAATCACAGTAAAAAAAATTAACCGAAATTTTGAAGAATGAAGCCTTTTTGTTGAACCATGAATTCAATATTTAAAAAAAAAAATGTGTTAAAGTCTGTTGGCAAGATTCATTAAAAGTTGGCGCAAATAATGAGGATTTTAAAATGGTAAAATACTTATTAATTTTATTATCGAAAATTTTTGTGTAAAACAATAAAAACCTAAAAATTTTAGCTTTTCGAATTGAAATTCGAAATTTGAATCATTCAAAATGTCAACGAAAATCTGTATCCGCACACACACACGAAAACATACACACACATACATCCATTTTTTCTACGGTATGCCCAAACGTTACGTCAGAAACGTAAAGATATATAAAAAATTTCAATATCAATATCATTATAATATTTTGAGACTATACCAGTTTATAATAAATAGATATATGTGGCATTTTAACATAAAACAACATTTTACCTCGATTCCAACGGTACAAAACTGAGCTTGCAGTTCCATGAGAGCGTCACAGTTAACTGGTTAATCAATTCATCAAAAATCTACAAAGCATGATTATATTTATACGATTCGTAAAATATGCTTATAGTTTATGCCTTCTAGTTTAGAAGATATTTGCTTAAGAAAATTTTATGAATATTATAAAGTGTTCTTCACAATCATGACATTTTTGAACGTTATATGATAAAGAAAATATTTTCTCTTTTTAAATTATAATTTCACATTTTGTAAATAATAGAAATAATAAAAATGAAAGATAATAGTATTAGCTTATTTAAGTACTCACTACTTTACTAGTACTAGGCTTTTGCAAGCCTTACTTCATATTCTGCTCCATAGTAAAATTATGGTCGCAATCGCAACATACAATGCATCCTTGAATATATACCATTAGGAATATATATATTGATATAATTGACGTCACTTCTGTAGATTGGGTGCCGCTAAATTGGGAGGTCTCGCCGCTTACAGTCTCCTTAGGCCCGTCAACGTGAACTACACCGCACAAGCATCTTACGGCGGAGGCGCTTCCTACTATGGAACCGCATACTGGGGGTAAGTATCCCTAAAATTTATATCAAAAGTTATTCGAAAATTCCTGTATTAAACTAAATGCTATGTGCATTAGTGCATCTCTCTCATTATATTCAGAAATCGATATGCAGAACTCCAATAAAATTCTCAATTTTGTTCAAAATTGTTGTTTACTATTCAATTAAATTAATTAAATCAACCATTGCTATAAACGAATTTAATTGAAAACGTAATATAAAATTGAACATAATTGATATTTTGTATTGTTCATCAATTATCTAAATGACTCTACTATTTTGAACATCATTTATGAACTTTGTCATTTTTGATGTACTATAACTAAATTCATTAGTTAGGTCTAAATTAGGTAATTTATTAATATATTTAAAATAAGATTGAAATCAGAGAACAGAATGCAATTTCCTACTTTTAATAAAACGCCAACCATATCAGTGTGCTATTTTCTGTCCAAAGAGTTTATACACTTTTACGTAATAATTAAATAGTAATGTTAAGTAAGAACTACTCATATAAAATACAAATAATTAAAGTGTTAATAAAAATATATGCATTTTTGATGATATACTTTTTAATAGAAAGATATATATATATTTTATTAGAAAGGTAATGGTTACGAAGTTCAAATTCAAATTATTTAAATTGTAATGCATTGTTATGAGATTTAAGTTTAAAAGGCTGTAAAAAATATTCCTTGCATTCGATTTCGTTTTTATTTATTATTTAAAAAGTATTAAATTTGCATCATGATAGTTCAAATAAATAGATTCAGTGTAAATGCACTCTGCGTTTTAACAGCTTTGTGTCTGTTCTATATTATAATATCTAAATAAGTTTTAAATAACTCATATTTTTTAATTACAGTTAAAGCTGGGAGAAAACTATGCACTTCGATCCACCAAAATAATTTTAAGTCATAAATACTACTATTTTTGTATCGATATAAAAATGATAGTTATCGCCATTAGATGTAAAATAAATTATTTTTAAGTTAATTTGTGTTTTATTTCTTTGTATAGTTTTTTTTATCATTATTACTATATAGCGAATTTTCGCTTAGGTCCGATTCCACCGCGTTCTTTTTTTGTAAAACTTGAATAAAGAAATATATTCTTTGAAATAATTTTGATTTAAGTCGTACAAATTTATTAATAATGTGGTGAGATTATCATTTTGATCGGTTTTCAACTGAAAAATAGTGTTGAATGTTGATATTTATTGATATGTCGTTAAAATTATAATATAAAATATATGAAGTTAATATATAAAACATATGAAGGAAAATACTCTTATGTTTAAAAAGCATCCGCCAAAGATCAATTATTATGAGTGAAATAAAAATAACCAAACTTTTGCGAGCATATTAAGAAAGTTTAATTTGACAGCAATTTATACATGAATTAAATTAAAATTACGATCATAAAGCGACTCAATAGAATACAATATATATATGAAGAAACTAAACAGTTTTAGGACTAGGTATGTTTTTCAATCTTTCTATTTCAGATTTAAGTTGTTTGATTTTACGATTATCTATTTCACTCTGTTCATCCATGAAATCTTTCATTTCATTAAAATACCCCCTGTATTTAGCTTCAAGTTCGGCAACCGTCCTTTCAATCTCTTTTTGATGTTGGCCGAATAATTTTACCGTCAATTGTGATTGTTGCAGAGCTAAACGCATATGCATGTTATTCTTTTGGGAAGAAATCACATCTTCCAGTTGTCGCACCCTGCGAGCAAATAATCGAAGTTTTTTGGCCTTGTCCCTATTTACTTTTTTTACATAATTCTCCAAGACATCAAGTTTGTCATTGAGATTTAAACACGTTAGTTCGTTATTGATCGCTTTAACTTCAGAAAGCTCCTTTCTTATTATACCTGTTTCCTGATTCAACATTTGGATTTCCTGAATTTTACCATTTAGCAGTTTTTTATAATCACTAAGTATAAATTTATAATTGTGTAATTGGGATGATTTGATATTAAAACGTCTCTTTCTGGTTTTTCTGGATGTCTTCGCCGACTTTTTGTAAATTGCCAATACGTTGCGGGAATTAATGTTCTTAATTTTTGCGCCTTCTTTTGCTGCAATCATTTTAATTAAGTTCATCATGCCTCCCAGATTGTTTTTAACATTGTTGGTATTTTCTTGTAATACATCGACTTTGGATGTTAGCCTCTTCAGAGTATTGTCCCAACCGTTTTTTAAATCTTCGTGTTTGCCCTAATAGAAAATAATTTTATATTATCAA